>NC_036656.1:700663-963455 GCF_002806865.2 Cucurbita pepo subsp. pepo | reverse complement strand
CATATTGCATCATGTCGTTAGATCGACATAGGACACAACCCTAAGAGCGTGAAAATGATATTAATATAAATATCCACGAGTATGTGTTACCTAGAGTAACAAAGAGATGAGACTAGAGGGTTGTGTCAGAAGAGACATTATGATGGATTTAGAGGGACCTCATGCATATTGTATGTTCATAAGCATAGGGCTACTTCCCCTAGAGATGATGAGTGCGGACGCGCACCGTATGATGACTGCGTATGCGCACAAGTGCGAAAGCACACCGATGAGGGTGTTCATGAGGTGCATGACACTATGGGGTTCAGCTGACCTTCGGACGTCGCTGCAGATTAGCTTGACCAGAGGGTCCAGGGGATGTGCGAGCGCCCTGGGAATTCACACTCGCACGTGTGAGTCGTGTGTAGGGAAGTACTAACACATCCAATTTGTCCGAGACTGGAGGCCACCCATAAGATATTAGAGATAGGTCCCTAAATCATGATTGCATGTGTTTGCGCCCCGTATAGTGGGGCCACTTACGGAGTATTCTTTGAAATACTCAGGCCGTGTGCCACATCATTTTTCAGGTAAAGGCAAGGCGCACTTGTACGGAGGACGGTAGCATCGCGAGCAGAGACTGTGGCACGTGCATAGGGTAGATTCATATTTAAATTTCTAGTCTTAAGTTAGATTAGTGCATACCCTAGATTCAAGTTAGATTAGGTTGTTTTGCATTTCATTGTTTTAAATTATTTTGTATTTGTTTTTGTTTTCTCTAAATTTCAGTATTTCATATTTAAACACGTAAGACCATGGCTGTGTTTTCCCGACAAGAGAGATTGTTTTAAACGTTTTTTTTTAAATACGTTAGTAGCGACTCTGAGTATGTGAAAATTTAGGGTCGTTACATATGTAAAACGTGATAAATTATAAAAAAGCCTCTATAATAAGTTTTGTGATGAGTGCTATTTTAAATGATTTCCGTGTTGTGTTAGAAAGAAGGATGAGCTGTTGTGATGGGTGATTTATGGACGTTATTGCTAGTTAATGTCTTTAGTGCTTTAAGCGGATACGATCCGTTAACAGAGTCCAAGCGGTCAGTAAATATAAACAGTATCATCATTAGAAGATTGTGTGATGTTACAATTCAATTGGATTACTCTGCATAGAAGATCCTTTCTAAGAGGGGTGTAGAATCAAGGTAATTCTAATAGCTAGTTGGCAAGTACATGGAGTCCATTCAAAACTTCTTTAAGCTCAGAGTAAAGTCCATGAATACCTATTAAGTTAAGGATGCGATGAGAGCCTGTATTTTTTCCTCTATCTATTCCCTTTTCCTTTTTTTGTTAAGCACGACAAAGGATCCAATTATACAACATCGACAACAAGCTCATCATAAACGAGAAAATTGAGATTTGAAGACATTTGATATTATAACAAACATGAAGTATAGATCAAAATTGACCGAAAAATAGGCTAAATGGGCTATAATATAAAGTCTAGCAACAAAATTTTGGAATGCTTTTTGGAAGAAAAAAATATTATAGTTCTATTATGATATTATGAAGGACCCTAGTGATTTGTCATCTAATACAACCCATTAGTTATCTAATACAATTAATCATGGAATTCAAATTATTAAAACATAAGTTGTAATTGCTTCTTCAATCTCTATTAAGAGCGAGCTCGGCCACACATGTTCAGTCAACTAACATTTTGAGGACACGAGAGATACACTGTTTAGACACTTCAAAAAATCTAGTAGACAACCACCGCACCCAAAGAATGAAAAACATAGCTCTCTAAGTCGTTGGTAGTATGTACGGTGTCATTAGAACCTCCACTAGTAGCTCTTCAAGTTGTTTGTCGTTTAATGGTGCCATCATAATCTCCATTTCCCATTCCACTCTAGAACTAGTATTATCGAAGTGGGACTAGACTAGTTAAGGTAGTGCATTAAAACCATTTAGGTTGACTTAGTAGCCGGCTAGCTTCTTCCAAAGAAACTTCGACACGAATTTTGTAACGGATATATTTTCTATTAAACTCCAATACCCAATTCTATAATTAATTTTGCATTAGAATTATGAATTCAATATAAAAAAAATTAAATAACTTGTTGAATAAAAACTATAAATCAATTGAATTGGTTGGTTTGTTGGGTTGATAAAAATAAAGAAATAAACCCAACCATATCAAAGAAACAATTTATAATAAATAAAAAAAATTACAAAAATGAAACAAATATTATTGATGTTCTACATGAAATTAATCACTCTTCCCGGTTCACTTTTCATTTCATCCTCCTCGATTATCATTGGGGTATCTTGATCTTAAATTTATCTGCAAAATAAGCACAACAAAAATTAATAATAATGCACAAAATTAAAAAATAAGAATCTCACAAACTTAAATATAAAAGAAAGTCAAATTTGATATGAAATCAAACTTCACTTCTATTGAGTAAATCTACCAAAATTCGATGAGAAAACTATACATTTAAATTAAGGGCTGCAATAACTATTGTATTTGTAGATATATTAATAGGTTAAAATAAAAAGTTAATATATTTTCTGATATTGAATATTAAAATGATTTTTGTCTAAAAAGATAGAAAAATGTACTTTCAACTTCCTTTTTGCCGCAATCTGCGTCACATTTATTACGACATGAAGCATCAGCGCATTTCTTATGGCAGGCGGCAGAACACGTCTTAAAATTTGCTTCCACAGAGCCAAAGTCATTAAAGAACGACTTGAATTTTGCTTCCATTTCAGCTGATGATTTGTCAGCAGTGGAGAATTGCAGTACCGATACCATCAAAACACACATTAGAACCACTGCCATCATCTTCTTTGCCATTTTTTTCTTGCCTTTTTTATGTTTTTATTTTCTTAATTTGATTGTGAATGATTATTTGAAAATAAAGAAGGCCTTTTTATAAGGATGTTATTGGTTAAATTTAGACAATTAAGTGTAGAATTAGGTTTACAAGAACTGGTCTTTGTTTATTTTCTATTTTTAAGTTTTTTTTGTTCTATAGGCGGACAAAGAAAAAGCTTTTCCATTGATATTTTCTTTATTTTAAGGTATAAATATATCATAGAAAAACAAAAATGAGACGAAAGTTTATTCTTTAGTTTATTCTTTATAGATCAATTTCGGCCTAATTTGATTTAGTGGTTTAGTAGTCTTTCCGAAGATCAATTGGTGGTGAAGCTCTCGTTTTTTCTTGCTGTGTCCAAAAATTATATTTGGAAGAGGGGTCGAATTTTCTTTTTATTATCTCACAACCATCATCATGTGTAGATTTTTGCGTTGTCTGGCTTATAAAAAAAAAAACTCACAAGAGCCGGTAGCAAATTCGAAAGCACTTCGGCCATCCACGGGTTAGAGTTAGTGATTAAATGGAGATGGAGAGAAGGGAAAAATATAAGAAAACAAAACAAAAATATAATAAAAAAATGTAGTATCTTTTAATTCTTATTCTATTATAGTTTTAGGCTTACATATATGCTTTCATGTCCATAATTATTTTATGTTGTGAAAATAAAGAAAAATAAAGAAACTTTGCGAAAAATGGGCTATAAAGTAAGCAACTAAATTTTGGAAGAAAGAATATTATAATTAGTATGTGGTAAAGATGCATGATCCCGGTAATTACCAAAATGTATCTTTGAGGAGATTTTGAGACAGATTTTGTTTATATGCTTTTCACTGTGCTAGAATGGAGGACGAAATGTTGTGATATATGCTCAAGGCGATTGATGGATATTATCAACCTTTGATCTTGTATGTTGGTAGATATAGTATGTTTAGCTCTAGATGATGATCTAGGTTTGGGCGCTTCCAGTAGAATGAACACCTTATGATTGTGAGTGGCGGGTCTAGATCTCAGTGCTCCTAAATTAAGAAAAACTAAGGACTTAGAATAGAGTACCTTGAAATCGAAAGTCCATGTTAAGTCACCTAACCACACTAGAAATCTTGGTAAACCTCGTAAGCACCCAAAGATAACCAAGGTGACGTTTAAGATATGTATCCCGTATTTTCAGTAATCGATAGGAATATCTCCATAACAAGCATGCATGCGCAAACCAAGTTAAGATTAGGGCACTCAAGCTAGAGCATTTTAGTCAGTATGTTTCTAGTAGATCATGAGCGACCATTACAGGTCTAGACCTTTGTGCACTCAGAGAATGAATTAGCTCCAAGGAGTTGGTCCTAGACATCTTTGAAGCCTAGTAGACGGCCCTAAGAACCTAATAGATGACCACAACACCTAGAGAATGAAAAAGGTAGCCCTCCAAGCCATTAGTAGTATGTATGGGAGCATCAAAACATCCGCTAGTAGCTCTCTAGGCTATTAGTATTTAACGGTGTCATCACAATCTCCACTACCCTTTGCACGTACCAATATTGTCGAGTTAGGCATAAGTCCAACCTTATGAAAGTGCCAAGACAGTAAATCCATCTTGCACCACCCAAACTAGGTAAGTGACTATTGTAGGTAAGTCAAATATCAGTAAGGTTGTAGAACCTTCTAGAACTTTTTGAGGAGCATCAACCTAGGATACCGATCTAAACCTTCTAGAACTTTTTGAGGAACAAGATACCAATTTGAACCTTCTAGAACTTTTTGAGGAGCATCAACCCCGGATACCGATCTTTCACTAGATAGAGCAAGCTACCTAAGTTAAATAACAATAAGGTTGTAGAGCCTATGCAGACCCTCCAAATTGGAGATATGCTCAAAACTTTGAGGCACCCAAGATGCTTAGTAGTAGAGACTAAACAACTTCCTAGAATCGAGTAAAGTATGTGATTACTTACTAAGTTAAGAATGTGAGAAAAATTAGGTTGATTGAGTGTGAGATCGTAGTGTAATCACCTTTCTGCCGAGGTGGGGGAGCATATGAGAGTTGCACAATGTTGAGGTGGGGAGAGAATGAGAATTGCAATCATAGAGGGGTTAGGCTATCGGGGGAGCACATGAGAGTTTCCCGGTCATAGAAGGGTCTTTCCAGCATGTTAGTCCATTTTTATGTATATCTTTTGTAATTGTATCCCCACCTGTTTTTATATGAGTCTTTTGTAATATGCTTGAGTAGAACACTCCCATCATTCAAAATCTCATTCTTTCGTCACAGGATGCATTGAATTATCAACGGTCTTCTTTTGACAATGTGGATGAATGTCTGATAGAAGAGTTTCGTTTCCAGATAGAAGAGTTTCGTTTCCAGATAGAAGAGTTTCGTTTCCAGATAGAAGAGTTTCGTTTCCAGTTGCATGATGAGAACAGCCAGAATCGACAATCCATTCTTCATTGTAGTCTAGTGTGAGCCACATTTCTAACCCATTTTCTGTCCCTAACAAATGTGAACAACAATATTTTATAATTGATTTTTATTTTGTAATTAATCTTGATGTTGTTTTTATTCTAATTTAAAATTTAAGGCATTTTTTATATTTTTATTTTTTTTTACCTGCTTTTGGTTTTTATCTTTGTATGTGACAAAATGTGAAATGACACTAAAAATGTGAAGTTATGGACCCTTCCTTGGTAGAAGTAATTCTTTCTTGTAAGGAATCCATTTCGGTACTAAGAGTCGGTTGATAACCCACAGCCGAAGGCATGGTACTAAGAGTTGGTTGATAACCCACAGCCAAAGGCATGGTACTATAACCCACAGCCAAAGGCATTCTACCCAGTAACGCAGATACTTCGNTTTGCTGACAATTGTTTGTTTGGTCAGAAGAGTCCTCCGAATATTCGGGTCTTGGATTAATGATCAATTTGATTTTTTCTTTTTTATTTTTCTTTGTGGAATATGAATAGAGAAAAGAGGATAGGCTCATTACATTCAAAAAGATATATGGGAATTTCCCAGAAATAATTGCAATAATTGAGCGTGAGAGCCAAATGAATCGAAAGATTCATGTTTGGTTCGGGAAGGGATCGTCGAAGTTTTGAAATGAATGGAAAGACAATCTACTTTCATTAAGTGATTTATTAGATAATCGAAAATAGAGGATCTTGAAAACAATTCAAAATTCAGAAGAACTCCGGGGTGGGGGGCATTGAACAGCTGGAAAAGCCCAAACCCGCTTACAAAAAGTCGGAAATGGAAGCAGATCAATTTCGAGTGAATGGATACTCGATACAACGAGAAAAATTGAATTTGATTAATTTAAATATTGAAGACAAGTGTATATATTTTTTTTTCCTAAAAAGGTCATTTGAGAATTGTGATCATTGAAATAGAAAATTCATCGTACAGTAATTTATAATAAAAAATACATAAATTATAAAAATGAAACAAATATTATTTAAATAAATTATATTCAACCATATCAAAGAAACAATTTATAATAAAATAAATAAATAAATTACAAAAATGAAATAAATATTATTTAAATAAATTATATTTGATGTTCTACATCAAATTAATCATTCTTGCCCCGCTCACTTTTCATTTTATCTTCCTCGATTATCAATGGGGTATCTTGATCTTAAATTTATCTGCAAAATAAACACAACAAAAATTAATAATAATGCACAAAATTAAAAAGTAAAAATCTCACAAACTTAAATAAAAAAAGAAAGTCAAATTTGATATGAAATCAAACTTGTCTAGTAAGTCTACCAATATTCAGTGAGAAAACTATACATTTAAAACTATTATATTTGTAGATATTAATACATTTTCTGATATTGAATGTTAAAACGATTTTTGTCTAAAAGATAGAAAAATGTACTTTCAACTTCCTTTTTGCCGCAATCTGCATCACACTTATTACGACATGCAGCATCAGCGCATTTCTTATGGCAGGCTGCAGAACATGTCTTAAAATTTGCTTCCACGGAGCCAAAATCGTTAAAGAACGACTTGAATTTTGCCTCCATTTCAGCTGATGATTTGTCAGCCGTGGAGAATTGCAGTGCCGATACCATCAAAACACACATTAGAACTACTGCCATCATCTTCTTTGCCATTTTTTTCTTGCCTCGAAGAAAATTCTACTTTTTTTTTTTTTTGTTACCTTTTTTATGTTTTTTATTCTTAATTTGATTGTGGATGATTGTTTGAAAATAAAGAAGTCTTTTTATAAGGATGTTATTGGTTAAATTTAGACAATTAAGTGTAAAATTAGGTTTTTATCTTTCTAAAATAATGACAAGAACTGGTCTTTGTTTATTTTCTATTTTTAAGATTTTTTTGTTCTATAGATGGACGAAGAAAAAGCTTTTCCATTGTTATTTCTTTATTTTAAGGTATAAATATATCATAGAAAACAAAAATGAGATGAAAGTTTATTCTTTATTAGTCAATAGAGAGTTGTTCTCATAATTCACTAACAAACAATCTAACTCTCACAAAAATATCAGGTTATCTTAAGATTAAATTGTTTCATATTCAGCAGGATGAATCATAACACCCCATATTTTCATATTTTCATGTGAGATACTTTTTTTTTAATTTTATAGATCAATTTCGACTTAATTTGAT
This sequence comes from Cucurbita pepo subsp. pepo, assembly GCF_002806865.2. Taxonomy (NCBI): domain Eukaryota; kingdom Viridiplantae; phylum Streptophyta; class Magnoliopsida; order Cucurbitales; family Cucurbitaceae; genus Cucurbita; species Cucurbita pepo. The sequence goes on along the minus strand of NC_036656.1, from coordinate 955,962 downwards.
TTAGTGATGTGACAGTTAGAAAAAAAAATGGAGAAATTTCATGGGAGTCAATGGAAACCACCTATGCATTTCCCCTCCAGTCATTGACAACAATTCCTTTTAGAGTTCTTAGATCCACAATGCCTTGGGAGGGAGAAGGAACTATAAATCGAGAGTGTTTAGATCGTCTTCCCGGAGATCAATCGGCGTAATATAAAAAGGGTGGTGAAGCCCTCGCTTTTCTGGATGTGTCTAGAAATGATTTTTGGAAGAAGGGTCAAATTTTCTTGTTATTATCTCACAACTATCATCGTGTGTAGGTTTTCACATCGTCTGACCTATAAAAGAAAACCCACAAGAGCAAGTGGAAAATTCTAAAGCACTTCGGCAATTGTCGGGTTAGAGTTGGTGGCGAGACAGAGATGGAGAGAGAAGAGAAAACTGTCAGGAAAAAAAAAAATATATATATATAATAAATATATTTTAATTCTTATTCTATTATAATTTTGAGGCTTACATGTTCGTAAGTATTTTATCTTGTGAAAATTAAGTATTTAAAGAAAAATAAAGATTTATGCGAAATTTTGGAAGAAAGAATGTTATAAGATGCATGATGTGGATAATTACCAAAATGTCTCTTTCACGAGATTATGAGACATGTTGTTTTATATGCTTTTCACTATGCTAGAATGAACGATGAAATATTGTGATATATACTCAGGGCGATTAATGGATATTATCACCCGAGTTTGTATGTTGGTAGATATAGTATGTTTAGCTCTAGATGATGATCTATGTCTGGGCGCCTCCAGTAGAATAAACATCGTGCTCCCAGATTAAGAAAGACTCAAGGACTTAAAATAGAGTACCCTGAAATCGACAATCCATGTTAAGTCACCTAGCCACACTAGAAATCCTAGTAAACCTCGTAAGCACCCAGAGATAACCAAGGAGACGTTTAAGATATGTATCCCGTATTTTCAGTGATCGATAGGAATATCTCCCTAACAAGCATGCATGCACGAACCAAGTTAAGATTAGGGCACTCAACCTAGAGCATTTTAGTCAATATGTTTCTAGTAGATCATGTACCTTAAGATCGTGAGTGACCATTAGAGGTTTGGACCTTTGTGCACTCAAAAAATGGATTATCTCCAAGGAGTTGGTCTTGAACGTCTTTGAAACCTAGAAGACTAACTTAAGAACCTAATTGACGACCACAACACCTAGAGACTGAAAAAGGTAGCTCTCCAAGCTGTTAGTAATATGTATGGCGCCATTAGAACATCCGCTACTAAATCTCTAAGCCATTAGCTATTTTACGGTGCCATCACAACCTCCACTATCCTTTGCACTATGGTATCAATATTGTCAGTTAGGCATAAGTTGGTTAGGGTAGTGCATCAAGGCAGCTAGTTGCCCAATCTTCTGGAAGTGCCAAGGCCCTAAATCCATCTTGATAAGGGAATGGAACCACACCGACTCAGTAGTTGGTTGACACACATGGATCGCACCACCTAAACTAGTGTGACTCTAAGAAGTAGGGCTTCAACTAAAGATATCAGTCTTTCACTATGTATACATAGCAAGGCATGTAAATCNAAGCCTTGAGGGAAAGCCTAAAGAGGACGAGGACAATATCTGCTAGCGGTGGATCTAGGCTGTTACATTTCCACACCCTTATAAAGGATGATTCGTTCTCCTCCCCAACCAATGTGGGACATCACAATCCACCCCCCCTTCGGGGCCCAGCGTCCTTATTGGCACACCGCCCCCTTCGGGGCCCAGCGTCCTCGCTGGCACTCGTTCCTTTATCCAATCGATGTGGGACCGCCTCCAAATCCACCCCCCTTTGGGGCCCAGCGTCCTTACTGGCACATCGCCTCATGTCTACCCCCCTTCGGGGAACAGCGAGAAGGCCAACACATCGTCCGGTGACTGGCTCTGATACCATTTCTAACGACCCAGATCCACCGCTAGCAGATATTGTCCTCTTTGGGCTTTCCCTTTCGGGCTTCCCCTCAAGGCTTTAAAACGCGTCTGCTGGGGGAAGGTTTCCACACCCTTACAGAGGGTGATTTGTTCTCCTCCCCAACCAATGTGGGACATCACAATCCACCCCCCTTCGGGGCCCAGCGTCCTCGCTGGCACTCGTTCCTTTATCCAATCGATGTGGGACCGCCCCCAAATCCACCCCCCTTTGGGGCCCAGCGTCCTTACTGGCACACCGCCTCATGTCTACCCCCCTTCGGGGAACAGCGAGAAGGCCAACACATCGTCCGGTGACTGGCTCTGATACCATTTCTAACGACCCAGATCCACCGCTAGCAGATATTGTCCTCTTTGGGCTTTCCCTTTCGGGCTTCCCCTCAAGGCTTTAAAACGCGTCTGCTGGGGGAAGGTTTCCACACCCTTACAGAGGGTGATTTGTTCTCCTCCCCAACCAATGTGGGACATCACAATCCACCCCCCTTCGGGGCCCAGCGTCCTCGCTGGCACTCGTTCCTTTATCCAATCGATGTGGGACCGCCCCCAAATCCACCCCCCTTTGGGGCCCAGCGTCCTTACTGGCACACCGCCTCATGTCTACCCCCCTTCGGGGAACAACGAGAAGGCCAGCACATCGTCCGGTGACTGGCTCTGATACCATTTGTAACGACCCAGATCCACCGCTAGCAGATATTGTCCTCTTTGGGCTTTCCCTTTCGGGCTTCCCCTCAAGGCTTTAAAACGCTGCTAGAGGAAGGTTTCCACACCCTTATACAGGGTGATTTGTTCTCCTCCCCAACCAATGTGGGACATCACACAAATACTGGTACCATACTTTTTGGGCATCAACCCATGTAAGTCAAATACTGGTACCATACTTTTTGGGCATCAACCCGAAATACTGATCTTTCACTACGTAGATAGAGTAGAGCTTGTGTAGACCACCCAAATTAGAGATATGCTTGGAACTTTGAGGCACCCAACATGCTTATATAGTAGTAGAGACAACCTGAACTTCCTAGAATTCATAAAGTAGGTTAGTACTTTACTAAGGATGTGATGATTTTTATAATCACTTTTTAGGTATGCAATGAAGGTGGATGAGAGTATGAGAGTTGTGCAGTCATAGAGGGGGTTAGGCTGCCGTTCGAGGTGGGGGAGCATATGAGAGTGAGTTGCGCGGTCATAGGGGTCTTTGGAGCATGTTAGTCCGTTTTTATGTATTGAGTGATGTTGTTTTATCTTTATTTTAATTTAAAATTTACCGCATTTTTTTTCTTGCTTTTGATTTTTATCTTTTTTATTCCCGACCTGAATTTTGAAACTTCAAAAAAAATCGAGACCTAACACCACCTATTCGACAAAAAAGAGTCTGATGGAGACCTAACACCACTTATTTGAAATTTTGTTAAAATAAACTCAAGAGGTCAAAACTTCAATTCAGCCATTTCGATGCTATATCAAGGATGCTATATCTATAGACCCTATATGAGATATATTTGTGATTGTAACGCTAATATCCTATTTATAATTAATTTTAGATTAGAATTATGAATTCAATTAAAAAAAAAAAATTGTAAATGAAAACTATAAATAATTTGAATTTTTTTGGTTTTTTTGGTTGATAAAAATAATGAAATAAACTCAACAATATGAAAGAAACATTTTATAATAAATAAATAAATAGATTACAAAAATAAATAAAATATTATTCAAATAAATTGTATTTGATGTTCAACATCAAATTAATAATTCTTCTAAAGCTCTTTTCTTTTCATCTCCCCGGTTATCAGTGAGGTATCTTGATTTTAAATTTATCTGCAAAATAAACCCAACAAAAATTAATAATAACAACTATTGTATTTGTAGATATATTAATAGGTTAGAATAAAAAGTTAATACATTTTCTTATATTGAATGTTAACATGATTTTTGTCTAAAGAGATAGAAAAATGTACTTTCAACTTCCTTTTTGCCGCAATCGGCATCACACTTATTACGACATGCAGCATCAGCACATTTCTTATGGCAGGCTGCAGAACACGTCTTAAAATTTGCTTCCACGGAGCCAAAATCGTTAAAGAACGACTTAAATTTTGCCTCCATTTCAGCTGATGATTTATCAGCAGTAGAGAATTGCAGTACCGATACCATCAAAACACACATTAGAACCACTGCCATCATCTTCTTTGCCATTTTTTTCTTGCCTGGAGCAAAATTCTTCGACTCTTTTTTTTTTCTTAATTTGATTGTGGATGATGGTTTGAAAATAAAGAAAGCCTTTTTATAAGGATGTTATTTGTTAAATTTAGAAAATTAAGTTTAGGTTTTTACCTTTGAAAATAATGACAAGAACTGGTCTTTGTTTATTTTCTATTTTTAAGTTTTTCTTGTTCCATAGATGGACGAAGAAAAAGCTTTTCCATTGTTTTTTTCTTTATTTTAAGGTATAAATATATTGTAGAAAACAAGAATGAGATGAAAGTTTATTCTTTATAGTAATACAAACTATAAAAGAGTTGTTCATTATGATAAATCTGTTTATCAACTCTAGAAAAAACCATGTTACCTTAAGATTAAATTAACACATCAAGATTAAATTGCTTCATGTGATTATGAACACGTCATGATAATAGGACGAATCATAACACCCTAAATTTTCATATTTTCGTGTGAGATACCTTTTCTTATTTTATAAATCAATTTCGACCTAATTTGATTTGGTGACGTAGCAGTTAGAAAAAGAAAAAAAAGAGTAAGATTTCATGTGAGTCATTGGAAACTACCACGCATTTCCTCCTCCCCTCATCAACAACAATCTCCTTTAGAGTTCTTAGATCCACAATGTCTTGGGAGGGAGAAGGAACTATAAATCGAGAGTGTTTAGATCGTCTTTTCGAAGATCAATCGACGTGATATACAGAGGGTGGTGAAGCCGTCGTTATTGTTGCAGCGACTAGAACTGATTTTGGGAAGCGGGGTCGAATTTTCTTGTTATTATCTCACAACCATCATTGTGTGTAGGTCTTCGCGTTGTCTGACCTATAAAAGAAAACTTCACAAGAGCAAGTGGCAAATTCTAAAGCACTTGGGCCATCGTCGAGTTAGAGTGGGTGGTGAAACGAAGATGAAGAGAAGAGAAAAATATAAGAAAACAAAACAAAAATATAATAAGAAAATGTACATCTTCTAATTCTTATTTTATTATAGTTTTGAGGCTTATATATATGCTTTCATGTTCATAGTTATTTTTTCTTGTGAAAATTAAGTGTTTATAAAAAAAAATAAAACTCTAAGTTATAAAATTACCATAGACAACCTCTTTCTATTGTGAATTTAAACCAATACAATTAGTACGCCATAAAGATGAATGATGTGGATAATTACCAAAATGTCTCTTTGGCGAGATTTTTAGATGCATGTTGTTTTATATGTTTTTCACAATGCTGGAATTGACCATGAAATGTTGTGATATATTCTCCGGATTGATGGATATTATCACTCTTTGAGCTTGTATGTTGGTAGATGTAGTTTGTTTAGCTCCCGATGATCATCTAGGTCGAGCGCCTCCAATAGAATGAACACTTTACGATTGTGAGTGGTGGGGTCAGGTGAGTCTAGATCTAAGTGCTCCCAGTTAAGAAAGATTCAAGGACTTAAAATAGAATACCAAAGTCCATGTTAAGTCACCTAGCCACACTAAGAATTCTGGTAAACCTCTTAAGCACCCAAAGATGACGAGGGTGACATTTGAGATATGTATCCCGTATTTTCGGTGATCGATAGGAATATCTCTCTAATAAGCATGCATGAGCGTACCAAGTCAAGATTAGGGCACTCAAGCTAGAGTTGTTTAGTCAATATGTTTCTAGTAGACCATGTACCCTAAGATCATGAGGGACCATTAGAGGTCTAGACCTTTGTGCACTCACAGAATGGATTAGCTCCAAAGAATTGGTTCTGAACGTCTTTGAAACCTAGTAGACGGCCCTAAGAACCTAATAGAAGACCACGACACCTAGAGAATGAAAAGGGTAGCCCTCCAAGCCGTTAGTAGTCTGTATGGGAGCATCAAAACATCTGTTATTAGCTCTCTAGGCTATTAGCTATTTAACGGTATCATCACAATCTCCACTACCCTTTGCACTCTCGTACCAATATTTTCGAGTTAGGCATAGGTGGTTAGGGAGTTGTCCAACCTTATGGAAGTGCCAAGACAGTGAATCTATCTTGCACCACCCAAACTAGTGTGACTTTATGGTCCTATGAAAATGTTCACCCAAATTAGTGACTTTATGGTCCTATGAAAAGGATCACTAGCTAACCTTCCATGGATGACATGCAGGCTAGCAATCACCATACTCTCCCTCTAGAACTTTATGACTCCTCTAGAACTTTATGTAAGTCAAATAAGAGTAAGGTTGTAGAACCTTCTAGAACTTTTTGAGGAGCATCAACCTACGATATCAATCTTTCACTAGACAGAGCAAGGTACCTTTGTTAAATAACAATAAAGTTGTAGATCCTATACATACCCTCCAAATTAGAGATATGCTCAAAACTTTGAGGCACCCAAGATGCTTAGAGTAGTAGAGACTAAACTTAAACTTCCTAGAGAGAAAAGTATGTGATTACTTACTAAGTTAAGAATATGATAAGAATTAGGTTGATTGCCGAGTGACGAGGTGGGTAGAGTATGAGAATTGCACAATCATAGAGGGGGTTATGAGAATTGCACGATCATAGAGGGGGTTAGGCTGTCGATCGAGGTGGGGAAGCATATGAAAGTTGCACGGTCATAGAGGGGTCTTTCCAACATGTTATTCCGTTTTTATGTATTTGAGTCCTTTGTAATTGTATCGTTTTTCCGTCCCTAATAAATTTGAACAACAACATTTTATAATTGAATTTATTTTGTATTTAATCTTGATTTTGTTTTTTATTCTAATTAAAATCTACAGCATTTTTTATATTTTTATTTTCTTTACTTGCTTTTGGTTTTTATCTTTATATCATCTAAATTTTGAAATTTCAAAGAAATTTCAAAAATGGTCTAAGACTAACACTAATTATGTGACAAAAATTGAAATTACAAATATTGAAGGTGATATTTTTTTTTTCCTAAAAGGGACTTTGTGAATTATGATCATTCAAATAGAAAATTCATCATTAATTTTAAGGTGTCATACAACACCCCGTCATCGAGTACTAACTTGAACAACAAGCTTAAGGGTGTGCGATCTCGCTTACTGGGCCAACGCTAGATGGACCAACGTTCACAATATAGACAATGTGTAGAAGTATACACATTCTAGTAGAAAAATAGAATCATTACGTATATACACCCAAATAGATATTTGTATGACGGTGACTCTAATATCCAATTTTATAATTAATTTTAGATTAGAATTTTGAATCGAAGTTAGATAATTTTGTAAATAAAAACTATAAATAATTTGAATTTTGTTGGTTTATTGGTTGATAAAAATAATGAAATAAACTCAACAATATTAAAGAAACAATTTATAATAAAAAATAAATGAATTACAAAAATGAAACAAATGTTATTTAAATAAATTAAATTTGATGTTCTACATCAAATTAATTATTCCTCCCCGCTCTTTTCCTTTCATCCTGCTCGATTATCATTGGGGTATCTTGATCTTAAATTTATCTGCAAAATAAGCACAACAAAAATTAATATTAATGCACAAAATTGAAAAGTAAGAATCTCACAAACTTAAATAAAAAAGAAAGTTTGAAAAGTAAACTTCACGTCTATTAGTAATCGATGAGAAAACTATACATTTAAACTAAGGGTTGCAACAACTATTGTATTTGTAGATATATTAATAGGTTAGAATAAAAAGTTAATACATTTTCTGATATTGAATGTTAAAATGATTTTTGTCTAAAGAGATAGAAAAATGTACTTTCAACTTCCTTTTTGCCGCAATCTGCGTCACATTTATTACGACATGAAGCATCAGCGCATTTCTTATGGCAGGCTGCAGAACACGTCTTAAAATTTGCTTCCACGGAGCCAAAGTCGTTAAAGAACGACTTGAATTTTGCCTCCATTTCAGCTGATGATTTGTCAGCAGTGGAGAATTGCAGTACCGATACCATCAACACACACATTAGAACCATTGCCATCATCTTCTTTGCCATTTTTTTCGTGCCTTCCAAGAAAATTCTTCAATTTTTTTTTTTTGCCTTTTTTATGTTTTTTTTTTCTTAATTTGATTGTGGATGATTGTCTGAAAATAAAGAAGGCCTTTATAAAAGATGTTATTGGTTAAATTTAGACGATTAAGTGCAAAATTAGGTTTTTGCCTTTGAAAAATAATGATAAGAACTGGTCTTTGTTTATTTTCTATTTTTAAGTTTTTTTTGGTTCTATAGATGGACGAAGAAAAAGCTTTTCCATTGTTATTTCCTTTAATTTAAGGTATAAATATATCATAGAAAAAAAAATTGAGATGAAAGTTTATTCTTTATATTAAATACAAACGAAGTAATAAGGTCATAATTCACTAACAAACCATCTATTTGAATGTTTATCGGCTTTTAGAGAAAACCATATTACTTTAAGATTAAATTGCTTCATATGCAGTCCATTATGAACACATCACTATAATAAGATAAATCATAACACCCTAATTTGATTTAGTGGCTTAGTAGTTAGAAAAAAAAAGGTGAGATTTCATGGGAGTCATTGAAAACAAGGGTGAGATTTCATGGGAATCATTGGAAACAAAAAAAAAAAAAGGGTGAGATTTCATGGGAGTCATTGGAAACCACATACTCATTTTTCCCTCCCCTCATCAACAACAATCCCTTTTAGAGTTCTTAGATCCACAATGACTCGAAAGGGAGAAGGAACTATACATCGAGAGTGTTTAGTTCGTCTTCCCGAAGATCAATCAGTGGTGAAGCTCTCGCTTTTCTTGCTGTGTCCAGAAATTATGTTTGGAAGATGGATCGAATCTTGTTATTATCTCACAACCATCATCGTGTGTAGATTTTCGCGTTGTCTGGCCTATAAAAAGAAAAAAACTCTTGTTATTATCTCATAACCATCATCGTGTGTAGATTTTCGCGTTGTCCGACCTATAAAAAAAACTTCACAAGAGCAAGTAGCAAATTCAAAAGCACTTCGATCATCCTTGTGTTAGAGTTGGTGATGAAATGGAGATGGAGAGAGGAGAAAAATATAAGAAAACAAAACAAAAATATAATAAAAAAATGTAGTATCTTTTAATTCTTACTCTATTATAGTTTTAGGCTTACATATATACTTTCATGTCCATAATTATTTTATCTTGTGAAAATGAAGTGTTTAAACAAAAATAAAGATTTATGCGAAACTTCCCAAAAAATAGGCTATAAAGCAAGCAACTAAATTGTGGAAGAAAGAATATTATAATTAGTATATGGTAAAGATGTATGATCTGGGTAATTACCAAAATGTATCTTTGACGAGATTTTGAGACAGATTTTGTTTATATGCTTTTCACTATGCTAGAATGGAGGATGACATGTTGTGATATATGCTCAAGGCGATTGATAGATATTATCAACCTTTGATCTTGTATGTTGGTAGATATAGTATGTTTAGCTCTAGATGATGATCTAGGTCTGGGGCCTCTAGTAGAATGAACACCTTATGATTGTGAGTGGTGGATGGGTCTAGATCCAAGTGCTCCTAAATTAAGAAAAACTCAAGGACTTAGAATAAAGTACCTTGAAATCGAAAGTCCATGTTAAGTCACCTAGCCACACTAGAAATCCTGGTAAACCTCGTAAGCACCCAGAGATAACCAAGGTGACGTTTAAGATATGTATCCCGTATTTTCAGTGATCGATAGGAATATCTCCCTAACAAGCATGCATGCGCGAACCAAGTTAAGACTAGGGCACTCGAGCTAGAGCATTTTAGTCAATATGTTTCTAGTAGATCATGAGCGACCATTACAGGTCTAGACCTTTGTGCACTCAGAGAATGGATTAACTCCAAGGAGTTGGTCTTGAACATCTTTGAAACCTAGTAGACGGCCCTAAGAACCTAATAGATGACCACAACACCTAGAGAATGAAAATGGTAGCCCTCCAAGCCATTAGTAGTATGTATGGGAGCATCAAAACATCCGATAGTAGCTCTCTAGGCTATTAGCTATTTAACGGTGTCATCACAATCTCCACTACTCTTTGCACTCTTGTACCAATATTGCCGAGTTAAGCATAGGGGGTTAGGGAGTTTCCCAACCTTATGAAAGGTTCACCAGCTAACCTTCTGTGGAAGACATGCAAGTTAGCCCTCAAAATTTCGGTTTTTCACTATATAGACAGAGCAAGCTAGGTAAGTCAAATACTAGTAAGGTAGAAAGGAGCATCAACCCACCTTCTAGAAAGGAGCATCAACCAAGAATTAGGTTGATTGCTATAATCACCTTTCCTTTTTTTTTTTTTTTTGAGTTCGTGCGATGCTGATCGAGGTGGGGAGGGTATGAGAATTGCACGATCATAGAGGGGGTTATATTGCTGATCGAAATGGAGGAGCATATGATAGTTGTACGGTTATAGAGGGGTCTTGGGTCTTTCCAGCATGTTCGTCCGTTTTTATGTATTTGAGTCTTTTGTAATTGTATCCTACTAATAAATTTGAACAACAATATTTTATAATTGAATTTTATTTTGTATTTAATCTTGATGTTATTTTTATTCTAATGTAAAATCAAGTCTAAGACATAACCCACTTATGGGACAAAAATTGAAATGATACTAAAAATAATTAAAAAAAATATTGAAGGAAGTTTTTCCTAAGGGACATTTGTGAATTGTGATCATTGAAATAGAAAATTCATCGTTAATTTTAAGGTGTTCAACAACAATCTGTCATTGATTACTAGCGTGACCAGCAAGTTTAAGGGTGTGCGAGCTCACCTGATGGGTCAACGTTCACAGTGTGTAGAAGTATACACCTTATAAACTCAACCATATCAAACAAACAATTTATAATAAAAAAATAAATAAATTACAAAAATGAAACAAATATTATTTAAATAAATTATATTCAACCCCATCAAACAAACAATTTATAATAAAAATAAATAAATAAATTACAAGAATGAAATAAATATTATTTAAATAAATCATTCTTCACCGCTCACTTTTCATTTCATCCACCTCGATTATCATTGGGGTATCTTGATCTTAAATTTATCTGCAAAATAAGCACAACAAAAATTAATAATAATGCACAAAATTAAAAAATAAGAATCTCACAAACTTAAATAAAAAAGAAAGTCAAATTTGATATGAAATCAAACTTCCCTTCTATTGAGTAAATCTACCAAAATTCGATGAGAAAACTATACATTTAAATTAAGGGTTGCAATAACTATTGTATTTGTAGATATATTAATAGGTTAAAATAAAAAGTTAATACATTTTCTGATATTGAATATTAAAATGATTTTTGTCTAAAAAGATAGAAAAATGTACTTTCAACTTCCTTTTTGCCGCAATCTGCGTCACACTTATTACGACATGTAGTATCAGCGCATTTCTTATGGCAGGCTGCAGAACACGTCTTAAAATTTGCTTCCACGGAACCGAAGTCGTTAAAGAACGACTTGAATTTTGCCTCCATTTCAACTGATGATTTGTCAGCAGTGGAGAATTGCAGTACCGATACCATCAAAACACACATTAGAACCACTGTCATCGTCTTCTTTGCCATTTTTTTCTTGCCTTGAAGAAAATTCTTCGACTTTTTTTTTTCTTTTCCCTTTTTATGTTTTTTTTTTCTTGTGGATGATTGTTTGAAAATGAAGAATGCCTTTTTATAAGGATGTTATTTGTTAAATTTAGACTATTAAGTGCAAAATTAGGTTTTTATTTTTCAGAAATAATGACAAGGTCTTTGTTTATTTTCTATTTTTAAGTTTTTTGTTCTATGGGTGGACGAAGAACAAGCTTTTCCATTGTTATTTCTTTATTTTAAGGTATAAATATATCATAGAAAAGAAAAATGAGATGAAAGTTTATTTTTTATAGTAAATACAAATTATAAAAGAGTTCATTTTTTCAGAAGCTTCATAATTCACTAACAAACAATCAACTCTCACAAAAAAAAATTACGTTACTTAAGATTAAATTGTTTCATATTCAGCCGATTATGAATACATAACGATAATAGGATGAATCATAACACCTCATATTTTCATGTGAGATACCTTTTTTTATTTTATAGATCAATTTCTACTTAATTTGATTTAGTGACGTAGCAGTTAGAAAAAAAAATGGTGAAATTTCATGGAGTCAATGGAAACCACCTATGCATTTCCTTCTCCTCGTCATCAACAACAATCCCTTTTAGAATTTTTAGATCCACAATGCCTCGAGAGGGAGAAGGAACTCTAAATCGAGAGTGTTTAGATCGTCTTCCCGGAGATTAAACGGCGTGATATAAAGAGGGTAGTGAAGTCCTCGCTTTTCTGGATGTGTCTAGAAATGATTTTTGGAAGAAGGTTCGAATTTTCTTATTATTATCTCATAACCATCGTCATGTATAAGTTTTTACATCGTCTGACCCATAAAATAAACCCACAAGAGCAAGTGGAAAATTCTAAAGCACTTCGGCCATTGTCTGGTTAGAGTTGGTGGCGAATCAGAGATGGAGAGAGAAGAGAAAAATGTAAGAAAAAAAAAAACAAAAATATAATAAATATCTTTTAATTCTTATTCTATTATAGTTTTGATGTTCATAATTATTTTGTCTTATGAAAATGAAGTATTTAAAGAAAAATAAAGATTTATGTGAAATTTTGAAAGAAAGAATATTATAAGATGCATGATGTGGGTAATTACCGAAATATTTCTTTTGCTGAGAGTATGAGACGTATGTTGTTTTATATGCTTTTCCCTATGCTAGAATGAATGATGAAATATTGTGATATATACTTAAGGCGATTTAACGGATATTATCACCCTTTGAGTTTGTATGTTGATAGATATAGTATGTTTAGCTCCAGATGATGATCTATGTCTGGGCGCCTCCAGAAGAATGAACATCGTGCTTCCAGATTAAGAAAGACTCAAGGACTTAAAATAGAGTACCCTGAAATTGATAATTCATGTCAAGTCACTTAGCCACACTAGAAATCCTAGTAAACCTTGTAAGCACCCAGAGATAACCAAGGTGACGTTTAAGATATGTATCCCGTATTTTCAGTGATCGATAGAAATATCTCCCTAACAAGCATGCACGCACGAACCAAGTTAAGATTAAGTTTCCTATTCAAAAGTTTTCTTGGCCATTCTATGACTACTGATAAAAATTTAATCTAACATTACTAAAATCTGACGTGATTGACTAAAATCGTATAAATGATTGACATTTAGTTTCTAACTCAAAGTTAAATCATTATAATAATTCAATGAAGATCTAGTTGTGATTTCTAAAATAATAGGATAAAAGAAAATAAAGATTTAATATATACCTTGTTGATCAGATCTATCTTCAGAAAATCTAGATTTTCTGTTTTTGTTTTTAGTAACTATTGATTTTCTGTTTCTTTTTTTTAGTAACTATTGAGGAGAGATAATTGTGGGAAGGGATGAGAGGTTAGTATTATTTTAACTATTGAGGAGTGGGGAAATATATATATATATATATATATATATATATATATATTTTAAAATAATTAATTAATTAATTTTATTATTATTAGTATTATTTTAACTATTTTTAGTAAGCCATTAGCTATTTTACGATGCCATGATGCCATCACTATCCTTTGCACTGTGGTACCAGTATTGTCGAGTTAGGCATAAGTTGGTTAGGGTATACCAGTATTGTCGAGTTAGGCATAAGTTGGTTAGGGTAGTGCGTCAAGGCAACTAGTTGCCCAATCTTATGGAAGTGCCAAGGCCGTAATCTATCTTGATAGGGGAATGAAACCACATCGGTTGACTCACTAGTTGGTTGTCACACATGGGTGGCACCACCTAAACTAGTGTGACTTTAAGAAGTAGGGCTTCAACCAAAGATATCAGTCTTTCACTGTGTACAGAGCAAGCTATGTAAGTCAAATACTGGTACCATAGATACTGAACTTTTTGGGCACCCAACATGCTTATATAGTAGTAGAACACTCCTAGAATTTATAAAGTTTGTTAGTACTTACTAGATTAAGGATGTGATGATTTTTATAATCACTTTTTTGGTATGCAATGAAGGTGGAGGAGAGGATGAGAGTTGTGCAGTCATAGAGGGGATTAGGCGGCCATTCGAGGTGGGGGAGTAAACGAGAGTTGCGCAGTCATAAGGGTCTTTGCAGCATGTTAGTCCGTTCTTATGTATTGACTGACGTTGTTTTATCTTTATTTTAATTTAAAATTTACTGTATTTTTTTTACTTTTTTGATTTTTACATTTTTTTTACTTGCTTTTGATTTTTATTTTTTTTATTCCCAACCTGAATTTTGAAACTTCGAAAATCGAGACCTAACACCATTTATTTGACAAAAAATCGAAAATCGAGACCTAACACCATTTATTTGACAAAAAAGAGTCAATCTAACTTATTTGAAATTTTGTTAAAATAAACTCTGGTCAAAACTTCAATTCAGTCATTTGGATGCCATATCAAGACCCTAGAGACCCTATATGGGATATATTTGTGATTGTAACGCTAATATCCATAATTATTTTTTATTAGAATCATGAATTCAATAAAATAATAATAATAATAATTTTGTAAATAAAAACTATAGATAATTTGATTTTTTTTTGGATTTTTTGATTGATAAAAATAATGAAATAAACTCAACCATATGAAAGAAACATTATATAATGAATAAATAAATATAATACAAAAAATGAAATAAATATTATTGAAATAAATTATATTTGATGTTCTACATCAAATTAATCATTTTTCACCGCTCACTTTCATTTTATCCTCCTCGATTATCAATGGGGTATCTTGATCTTAAATTTATCTGCAAAATAAGCACAACAAAAATTAATAATAATGCACAAAATTAAAAAGTAAGAATCTCACAAACTTAAATAAAAAAGAAAGTCAAATTTGATATGAAATCAAACTTCACTTCTATTGAGTAAATCGACCAAAATTCGATGAGAAAATTATACGTTTAAACTAAGGGTTGCAACAACTATTGTATTTGTAGATATATTAATAGGTTAGAATAAAAAGTTAATACATTTTCTGATATTGAATGTTAAAATGATTTTTGTCTAAAGAGATAGAAAAATGTACTTTCAACTTCCTTTTTGCCGCAATCTGCGTCACACTTATTACGACATGCAGCATCAGCGCATTTCTTATGGCAGGTTGCAGAACACGTCTTAAAATTTGCTTCCACGGAGCCAAAGTCATTAAAGAACGACTTGAATTTTGCCTCCATTTCAGCTGATGATTTGTCAGCAGTGGAGAATTGCAGTACGGATACCATCAAAACACACATTAGAACCACTGCCATCATCTTCTTTGCCATTTTTTTCTTGCCTTGAAGAAAATTCTTCGACTTTTTTTTTCCTTTTTTATGTTTTTTTTTCTTAATTTGATTGTGATGATTGTTTGAAATAAAGAAGACTTTATAAGGATGTTATTTGTTAAATTTAGACAACTAAGTGCAAAATTAGGTTTTACCTTTCGAAAATAATGGTAAGAATGGGTCTTTGTTTATTTTCTATTTTTAAGTTTTTTTTTGTTCTATAGGTTGACGAAGAAAAAGTTTTTTCATTGTTATTTTCTTTATTTTAAGGTATAAATATATCATAGAAAACAAAAAAAAAAAAAAAATGAGTTGAAAGTTTATTCTTTATATTAAATACAAACCATAAAAAATGAAGCAATAAGGGTCATAATTCACTAACAAACAATGTTTATCAACTCTCAAAATCAAGTTACTTTAAAATTAAATTGCTTCATATGCAGCCGATTATGAACGCATCACGATAATAGGATAAATCATAATAACTCATATTTTTATAGTTTCATATGAGATACCTTTTCTTATTTTATAGATCAATTTCGACCTAATTTAATTTCATGAAGTCGTTGGAAACTACCTACACATTTCCCCCTCACCCTCATCAACAACAATCCGCTTTAGAGTTCTTAGATCCACAATGACTCGAAAGGGAGAAGGCCTATAAATCGAGAGTGTTTAGATCGTCTGTTCGAAGATCAATCAACGTGATATATAGACGATGGTGAAGCTCTCGCTCTTCTTGCTGTGTCCAGAAATTATGTTTGGAAGAGGGGTCAAATTTTCTTGTTATTATCTTACAACCATCATCGTAGGTAGATTTTCGCGTTGTCTAGCCTATAAAAAAAACTTACAAGAGCAAGTGGCAAATTCTAAAGCACTTCGGCCGGGTTAGAGTTGGTGACAAAATGGAGATGGAGAGAAAAGAGAAAAATATAAGAAAACAAAACAAAACAAAAATATAATAGAAAAAATGTAGTATCTTTTAATTCTTATTCTATTATAGTTTTAGGCTTACATATATGCTTTGATGTTCATAATTATTTTATCTTGTGAAAATTAAGTGTTCAAAGAAAAATAAAATTTTATGTGAATTTTTTTGAAAATGAGCTATAGCGTAAGCAACCAAATTTTGGAAGAAAGAATATTATAATTAGTACGTGGGTAATTACAAAAATTTCTCTTTAGCGAGATTTTGAGACGAATGTTGTTTTATATGCTTTTCACTATGTTAGAATGGAGGATGAAATGTTGTGATATATGCTCAAGGCGATTGATGGATATTATCAACCTTTGATCTTGTATGTTGGTAGATATAGTATGTTTAGCTCTAGATGATGATCTAGGTCTGGGCGCCTCGAGTAGAATGAACACCTTATGATTGTGAGTGGCAGCCAGATGGGTCTAGATCCAAGTGCTCCCAAATTAAGAAAAATTCAAGGACTTAGAATAAAGTACCTTGAAATCGAAAGTCCATGTTAAGTCACATAGCCACACTGGAAATCTTGGTAAACCTCGTAAGCACCCAGAGATAACCAAGGTGACGTTTAAGATATGTATCCCGTATTTTCAGTGATCGATAGGAATATCTCCCTAACAAGCATGCATGCGTGAACCAAGTTAAGATTAGGGCACTCAAGCTAGAGCATTTTAGTCAATATGTTTCTGGTAGATCATGAGCGACCATTACAGATCTAGACCTTTGTGCACTCAAAGAATGGATTAGCTCCAAGGAGGTTGTCCTGAACATCTTTGAAACCTAGTAGACGGCCCTAAGAACCTAATAGATGACCACAACACCTAGAGAATGAAAAGGGTAGCCCTCCAAGCCATTAGTAGTATGTATGGGAGCATCAAAACATCCGCTAGTAGCTCTCGAGGCTATTAGTATTTAACGGTGTCATCACAATCTCCACTACCCTTTGCACTCTCATACCAATATTGTCGAGTTAGGCATAGGCTCAACCATGGAAGTGCTAAAGGCAGTAAATCCATCTTGCACCACCCAAACTAGGTAAGTGATTATGGAAGTGACTATGTAGACAACCCAGGATACTGATCTAAACCTTCTAGAACTTTTTGAGGAGCATCAACCCAGGATGTCGATCTGAACCTTCTTAAACTTTTTGAGGAGCATCAACCCAGGATACCGATATGAACCTTCTTAAACTTTTTGAGGAGCATCAACCCAGGATACCGATCTTTCACTAGACAGAGCAAGTTACCTAAGTTAAATAACAATAAGGATGTAGAGCCTAGTAGACCCTCCAAATTAGAGATATGCTCAAAACTTTGAGTCACCTAAGATGCTTACATAGTAGTAAAGACTAAACTTGCTTCTTAGAATCTAGAGTAAAGTATGTGATATGAGAGTTGTACGGGGAGAGTATGAGAATTGCACAATCATAGAGGAGTTAGGCTACCGATCGAGGTGGGGGAGCACATGAGAGTTGCACGGTCATAGAGGGGTCTTTCCAGCATGTTAGTCCATTTTTATGTCTTGAGTCTTGTAATTGTATCCTAAATCCAACAATATTCGACATTTTTTATATTTTTATTTTTTTACTTGCTTTTGGTTTTTATCTTTGTATCGTCTAAATTTTGAAATCTTGAAAATCAAGTCTAAAACATAACACCACTTATGTGACAAAAATTGAAATGACACTAACAATGATTAGAAAAAATATTGAAGGCCGTTTTTTTTTTCCCCTAAAAGGGACATTTGTAAATTATGATCATTGAAATAAAAAATTCATGGTTAATTTTAAGGTGTCTGTCCTCAATTACTAGCTTGACCAACAAGGCGAGCTCGCCTGATGGGCCAACGTTCAAACGTTCAACAATGTGTAGAAGTATACATATATCAAACAAACAATTTATAACAAAAAATAAATAAATTACAAAAATGAAACAAATATTATTTAAATAAATTAATATTCAACCATGTCAAAGAAACAATTTATAATAAAAAAAATTACAAAAATGAAATAAATATTATTGAAATAAATTATATTTGATGGTCTACATCAAATTAATCCATCTTCACCGCTCACTTTTCATTTCATCCTCCTAGATAATCATTGGGGTATCTTGATCTTAAATTTATCTGTAAAATAAGTACAACAAAAATTAAGAATAATGCACAAAATTAAAAAGTAAAAATCTCACAAACTTACATATAAAAGAAAGTCAAATTTGATATGAAATCAAACTTTATTGAGTAAGTCTACCAAAATTCGATGAGAAAACTATACATTTAAACTAAGGGCTGCAACAACGGTTGTAGTTGTAGATATATTAATAGGTTAGAATAAAAAGTTAATACATTTTCTCCTATTGAATGTTAAAATGATTTTTGTCTAAAGAGATAGAAAAATGTACTTTCAACTTCCTTTTTGCCGCAATCTGCGTCACACTTATTACGACATGGAGCGTCAGCGCATTTTTTATGGCAGGCTGCAGAACACGTCTTAAAATTTGCTTCCACGGAACCAAAGTCGTTAAAGAATGACTTGAATTTTGCCTCCATTTCAGCTGATGATTTGTCTGCAGTGGAGAATTGCAGTACCGATACCATCAAAACACTCATTAGAACCACTGCCATCATCTTCTTTGCCATTTTTTCTTGTCTTAAGAAAATTTTTGGACTTTTTTTGTCCTTATATTTTTTTTCTTAATTTGAGTGTGGATGATTGTTTGAAAATAAAGGTCTCTTTATAGGAATGCTATTTGTTAAATTTAGATAATTATGTGCAAAATTAGGTTTTTACCTTCATAAATAATTATAAGAACAGGCGTTTTGCACTTAAATTTAGGAAAGGTAAGAACCTAATTTTGTACATAATTGTCTAAATTTAACGGGTCTTCTTTATTTTCAAACAATCATCCACACTCAAATTTAGAAAAAATATAATAAGGACAAAAAAGTCCAAGAATTTCTTCAAGGCAAGAAAAAAAATGGCAAAGAAGATGATGGCGGTGGTTCTAATGTGTGTGTTGGTGGTATCGGCGCTGCAATTCTCCACTCCTGACAAATCAACTGAAATGTAGGCCAAATTCAAGTCGTTCTTTAGCGACTTTAGCACCGTGGAGGCAAAATTTAAGTCGTGCGCTGCAACCTGCCAAAAGAAATGCACTAATGCTTCATGTCGTTCTAAGTGTGATGCAGATTGCGGCAAAAAGGAAGTTGAAAGTACATTTTCTATCTCTTTTAGACAAATCTTTTTAACATTCTAGACGAAAATGTATAACTCTTTATTCTAACTTATTAGTATACCTACAAATAGAATTGTTAGTGCAACCCTTAGTTTCTTTTTTATTTAAGTACGTGAGATTCTTATTTTTTAAATTTTTATTGTTTATTTTGCAGATAAATTTAAAATCAAGATACCCCATTGATAATCGAGCGTGAGATGAAAAGAAAACAGCTTCGAAGAATTATTGATTAATTTGATGTGGAACATCCAATACAATTTATTTAAATAATATTTTTTTCATTTTTGTAATTTATTTATTTATTATAAAATGTTTCTTTAATAAGTTTATTTCATTATTTTTATCAACCAACCCAATTCAAATTATTTATAGCTTTTATTTACAAAATTATTTAATTTTTTATATTAAATTAATAATTCAAATCTAAAATTAATTATAAAATTGGATATTAGAGTTACCATCGTAAATATATCTATTTGTGTGTATATATGTAATGATTCTATTTTTCTACTAGAATGTTTATACTTTACACACTATCTACACTAACGTTGGCCAATCAAGCGGGCTCGCACGCCATTAAGTTTGTTGGTCAAGCTAGTACTCGCTGACGGACTGTTGTATGACACTCAAAAATTAACCATGAATTTTGGATTTCCATGAACATAATTCACAAATGTCCTTTTTAGAGAAAAAAATAATAATAATACAACTTTGATTTGATTCAATTTTATGCAATATTTTTTCTAATTATTTTTAAATTTGTGGATATTTTCAAGCTTTAGAGTCCGATGATGCAAGTTGCACTGCCATTTCAACCTCGATTTCACTAAACCTCTCTTCAAAACTCTGCCTAGATCGTTACGCCTTTTGTGCAAATCGGAACTCAGTTGCCAGCTCTCCTGTCATTAGGTCCCCAACTTTCTTGACCTTCTGGCACTTGGTTAGGTGGTGCGACCCCCGTGTGCCAACCAACTGAGATAACTGGTGTGATTCCATTCCCCTATTAAGATGGATTTACTACCTTGGCACTTCCATAAGATTGGGCAACTAGTTGCCTTGACGCACTACCCTAACCAATCTTGTGCAACTTTTTGACGCGTTAGACCTCCATTTGTTAGTTTTGCTTCGATTTCCATACCTACGGAAGATTTTTCAAAAATTCTAAAGATCCTAGCATGCAAAAAAGCTAGTTTGGGAAGGCACGTGTCAGTAAAGATAGCTAAGTGCTAGCATGTGAGCCCTCCTTACCTTAGGTGGTTAATATATGTGTGTTTAGGACCTCATAATGGCATTTTTGGATAAGTATGTAAGTACAATAGAAGATGAAAAATTATCAAAATTTCTCCAGAATGAGATTTTTAGTTGGTGTTGTATTAATGGGTGATGGATTGCTGATACAAGAGGGAAGTTCTATAAAAGCAGGAAAAAATTGCCCAGATACCAGTAAGCGAGGCTTATTTAGGTCGTTTTATAAACGCTTTGGCTAGACCTATTGATGGTCGAAGTGAAATTTCAACCTATGACTCTCGGTTAATTGAATCCCCCGCTCCTGGTATTATTTCGAGGCGTTTCATATATGAGGCTCTTCAAACAGGACTTATTGCTATTGACTCGATGATTCCTATCAGACGTGATCAACGAGAATTGATTATTATCTCACTTCCAAGATTTTCCATTTTGGAAGACAAATTTTTTTCAGAAGAATTCGCCATCATATAGTTGATCCATGCATAATATCACGAAAAAAGGATTTTAATTTTTTGCATAATATCACGAAAAAAGGATTTTAATTTTTCGGCAATAGGTCTGAAAAAGTATCTAAAAATGGAAAATTAGCATGTTGCCACCAAAAGCATAACCTCATATTCTCAGCTCGGAAGGGGTTATGCATGATAGAACTCAAGTAGGGAACTTTTGGTCGAGTTAGTTTTGCATTATGTGGATAAATACCAAAATGTCCCATTGACGAGATTTTGGGACGTTTCTGTTGTGCTATAATAGAGGATGAGATGTGTTTTATATGGTTTCTGTTGTGCTGTAATAGAGGATGAGATGTTGTATTTATCACCTCGTTGAGCTTGTATGATGATAGATATTAACTTCATATTATTGATTATATGAGTTGTTTGGATGATGACCTAGGTCAATACGCATTCACTAGAATGAGCACCTTAGGATTGTGAGTGATGGTTAGATAGGTCTAGATCCAAATGCTCACCAATTAAGAAAAACTTAAGGAATTAAAATAGAGTACCTGAAGTCGAAAATTCATGTTAAGCCACTCAGCCACACTAGAAATCTTGTTAAACCTCTTCAACACCCAGAGATGACCAAAGTGACGTTTAGAATATGTATCCCGTATTTTAGGTGATCGATAGAAATATCTCCCTAACCAAGTTAAGATTATGGCACAAAAGTTATTGTAGCTTATACATTGACCTAGACCATTTACCCTAAGATCGTGAGCAACCATCAGAGGTCTAGACTTGTGTGCATTCAGAGAATGGATTAGAGGTCTAGATCTGTGTGCATTCAGAGAATGGATTAGCTCCAAGAAATTGGTCCCGAACGTCTTTGAAACCTAGTAGACGGCCACGACACCTAAAGAATGAAAAAGATAGCTCTCCAAGTTGTTAGTAGTATATATGGTATCATCAGTAGCTCTCTAGGCTATTAACTATTTAATGGTGCCATCACGATTTTCAGTACCCTCTGGTACCATGTCGAGTTAAGCATAGGTCAGTTAGGGTAGCACGTCAAGGCAACCAGTCGCCCAACCTCATGGAAGTGTCAAGGCAGTAAATTCATCTTGAGAGGGGGCATGACACCACACGAGTTGACACATTAGCTGGTTGGCATACGAAGGTCGCACCACCCAAACCAGGGTGACTTTATGGTCCTGTCGAAAGGTTCACCAGCTAACCTTCCATGGATGATATCCAGACTACCAATCATCATACTCTCCCTCTAGAACTTTATGAGGTAGCACATCAATCCAAGATAACCTTCTAGAAATTTATGAGGTAACGCGTCAACCTAAGATACCAGTCTTTCACTACGTAGACTAGATAGCAGTTGAGACTAAGCCCGAACTTCCTATAATCTAGAGTAAAGCTAGAGTTGAGACTTCCTAGAATTCAAAAGTAAAGCCCGCCAATCAAGGTGGAGAAGCATATAAGAGCTTATGAGATATGTGTATAGAGGGGGTCATTCCTGTGTATAGACGGGGTCATTCCAGTATGTTAGTCTATTTTTATGTTTGAGTTTTTTGTATTTCGATTCATAATTGTATCTTGATTCCATTTTTTTTTTTTTTTTTGGGAATAAGTTTGAACAACCTCATTTTATAATTGAGTTTATTTCCTTTTTTGTCTCGGTGTTACTTTAATAATGGTCAAAGTTTTGAAATCTCCGAAAATTCCAAATCGTAACATTAATTTACTTATTTGAAATTTTGTAAAAATAAACTCGAGGTTAAAATTTCATGGAGGCCATCATTACCCCAAAACCTATTAAGAAAAAAAAAATTATACGACGACGAAATTTATTCCTTTTCCGAGCTTGTCTAATGGACCCGCCTTATGTGGACCATGTATAGAAAAGTACAGTATTAAAACATTGTAACTTTAATATCTAACTTTTAGATATCAATTGAATATTGTTGGTTTGTTGGTTGATAAAAGTAATGAAATAAACCCAACAATATTATGTGAACAATATTAATGATAAAACATCTTTCATAAATGTTATTTAAATAAATTATAATTGATGTTCTACCTCAAATCGATCATTTTCAGAGCTATTTTCTTTCCATTTCATTTAATTATCTGATCTTAAATTTATCTGTAAACTTAATATTAATGCACAAAATTGAAAGGTAAGAATCTCACAAACGAAAGTCAAATTTAATAAAAAGGAAGATATCTATTGTCGGAGAAGTTTATTTCGCAACGAATCACATGTAGAGATATTGATAATATACAGAGTTAACGGTATTTCATAACTAATTGATTTAGAAAACTACCCAATGCTTTTAAGTTTAAAATAAGAGTTGTAATACCAATTCTATTTGTAGGTGCATTAATACGTTTGAGTTTGAATAAAAACTTTAGTATAAAAGATTTTTAGAGAAAAGAAATTAATCTGCGTCACACTTAGAAAGACAGGATTAAGATAATTACTCGATTATGGTCTAAAAAATCTTCCTTAAGGAGAGAGTGGAAACATATACAATTTTGGCCTATGGATTTCTTGACCTCGGGTCAACCAAAGCGGCCCCTTTAAATTGTAAAGTATTCTGGCGGGTCTACCTAGTGTAACGCGAGCTCCAAAGATCTTTCAAAAAATACTCGATCGAAGTTTAGCGGACTCTAAGCTGAATTTATTTGAAGATTTAAAGTCGAGAAAGAGAAAATATAAGAAAGAAAAACAAACATAAATAAGAATGTAAAAAATTAAGAAAAAAAAATCTCACATTCAAATATTTTTCTCTTGTATGTTCTCTTAAAATTCGTCTTCTTAGGCCCTCATTAAATTCTAAGGTAATTCCGCTCATTACCACTTTGGCATACCCACGAATATTTTAGTTATCTTAATATATTTTTTTAGATTTTTCATGTCCAAAACTCGAACCGAATCTATTCGGTTTCAAAAAATTAACTCAACTCAACTCAGCTTTGTTTGGGTTATTTTATTGTCGGGTATGATGTACACTTCTAATAATCCATCCTTCTTTAAGCACAAAACAACTGTCATCACAAATCTCATCATACGAGAATTTTGGTAATTTTTTAATTCATGCATAACATACTCATGCATATTTCTCAACTCGTATTCTAGTCATGGTCTTTCTAGTTTTATATAATACATAAAATAGCACTCGACATACGAGCATAACGATAATTTTCAATAACATACATATAGTACATACTTATCAAAAGATAACCTTCCAATGTCCTTAACATGCAGTTTCTAACTACCTAAGGTAAGGAATGCTCGCATGCTAGCACGTCTTAGCAATATTACTTGCTTAAAATCCTTGTGGTTACTTATCGTTGAGGCTTGGGTGTTACACTATGAGGTGCGACCTCTCACTGTTTCCAATTAATTGACCGATCTTAAGATATGTCAAAGGTACAATCGACTATAGTCTTTTGTACAAAAGAAGGAAAAATTGCAAACTAGTTGGATATTGTGATGCTGACTATATAGAAGATCACGATACCCGAAGATCAACCACTTGGTATGTGTTTGAGTTTGGTTTATGAACAATTTCTTAGTATACTAAAAGACAACCGACAGTATCATTGTCAACTAGGATTTGTACTAGAGAAGCATATTATTTGTCGCAACTTAAGAAAGTACGTGATTGAAACTCTTAAATGAGGATTTGTATCAGCAAATTGACTATCCAACACCTATTCCCTGCGACAACCAATCCACGGTCCGCCAAGTAGAAAATTCAGTGTTTCATGCTAGAACAAAACATGTGGTGCACTAAGATTTTATTAGAGAAAGTCTTAAGAAATAAATCAAGATTTCGTTAATCTAAGACAGATGACAAAGTGGCAAATTTGTTTATAAAAGGGCTTAGTACCGAAAAATACGAGGGTTTCCGCTGTCAACTCAACATGGTACGACAAATGTAGACTAGTGTTGAGGGGAGTATTAAAAGATCATCACTAGCCTAACACGGTCAAGTCCAATAATCAGACGAACTATAAAAATTATATTGGTTTCTAAAGCAAATTATAATAGTTTCTATAAAATATATTGTAATATGTTCTTGATTGGTGTTAATAAAAGTGTGAGCGTTTTCCACAAACGAGCACTTAATAAATTTGCAATTTAGCTATTTTGTTGAATGTCAACGAATAATTGAAGCTTTTATATTCATTTGACTTTTGATTTAATAAAAAAATATTTGACTCTCCACCCAAATTCTAGAAGTTGACTTATACATTTTGCTTCATTGGTCCAAATTTTATTATTCTAAAAAAAACCTATGAAGCCCACGTGGCTTATACCAAAAATTTTCATTCTAAAAAAAATGTCTTGTTTTTTTTCTTTTTAATTTACCACGTGGATATAAATAAATTTTTTTTTATGGAGTTAAATTAAAAACTAAGAAAAAAAAAATATTAAAGAAATTATCAAAATTATTATTTTCATTTTTCATTTTTTATAAATCATTTATTGATTTTCAACATTAAAAAAAAAAAACATAAAATGATCATTCTCATAATTTTTCATATTTTATCATAAAATTATTTAAATTTTGGAGAAAAAAAAACCATTTATTTTTCTCTATATTTACACAAAATTCATCATTTGTTGTTTTTTTTTAATTCATAAAGAATTAATTTAATTGGTTGACTTTCATTTGGTTGGTTTATATGCTTTTGACTTTTGGATTCTTTTTCAAGAATAGAAGAGCAAAAATTATGTTTAGGTAAACTTTGATTATTAAATTAATTTAAGAATTGTAATAAAAATCTCTTTCTATATTTTTAAATATTTGTGTTAATTATATCTTATTTGAACGATCTTCCAATCAGACTCGTTACTTAAAAATTATGCTTTTGAATTTTGAAAACTGAAAGGTTACTTCCAAAATAAGTAACGTGCAACGTTTCCATATTAAATAGTCAAAATATGCTCGGGTATCCCATTTACAATAACTTTAGAAGACATGCATTTATACAAAACAAATGAACACCACGAAACTTTGTTAGAAAAACACAATTGGTTCACAATTTTCTTAGTTCCCATAATCCAGAAGTTTCGTAACACAAAACACACTAAAGCGGAAGCATTTAAACAAAAGCATAAAAGCGGAGTCATCATTAGCGTGTTCTCTAAACCCTACTCGTCACCCCGTGCCACAATGTTGACTTTCCTTGAAAATAATTTTGAAAAACGGTGAGTATTAAAAATACTCAGTAAGGTACTCCTGTCTGAATTAGATATATACCGCGTTGAAATTAAGAAAAAAAGAAAAGAAAATTATAGAACCCTAGATGCTTCTACTTAGTATTATCTGGATATTTGCAAATGACGAGCAATGGGCTTAGGTTAATACCCTAGTCTTCAATTCCACGTCAATAGCATACACAATCATCCTTGCCATAATAGTCACTTATCTGACACCAATAAAAACTCCTTCGATTGCTCGATGCCCAACAGATGCCATATCTCAATGAAATACGAATCCATTTGTTGGTCATCAATGGTACGTTGTTACAATGTTAGTTGCATTGATAGTTAAGATAGTTAAGCTAATTGTGTCGTGACCTCTCCCGATAATAGATGTCATATCTCAAGGAAACTTCTCACTTCTGTAACTGTAGCTCGATAGGGTCATTTCATTACAAGTTCTACTTTCACGGGGTCTACTGAGATTTCTTCTTTTGACATGACGTGTCCAAGAAATACTACCTCCTAGAGTTAAAACTCACACTTCAAAAATTCGGCATATAACTTGTATGTCCTTACTCTCGTTAGGACCTCCCTTAGGGGATCTTCATGCTCTGCTTCTGTCTTAAGTCCATGAAAGCTACAGAGGCATTGGTCAAGCCAAAGGATATAACCCGTAAACTCATAATGGTCGTAACGGCTCTTGAATGCAATTTTCGGTATGTCCTCTTCCTTGATTCTAAGTCGGTGGTATCATAACCTTAGATCTACCTTTGAGAACATAGATACCTCTTACCGTTGGTCAAACAGGTCATTATCACATTTGTCTATTACCTTCACATGGCCTCATGGGCGCCACTTCTATGTCACCTTCAATAACTACACATCAGGATCACAACCTACTCTCTTCTTAGTATAATTGTGACACTGAGAAATGACCCATAGACTTGCAAGAGAAGAATCTGAGCACGGTACCGTGTTATACCCCCACAAACTAGTGTTGTCCTTCCCGATCTTTATTTTTATTGTTTACAAAGATTCAACAATGTTTTTTTTTTTTTTTTGGTCCATATGGTGGAGAGATGAAACTTTTAACTACTACAAAAATATAATAGTTGCNTTTTCATAGTAGGAACGCATCCAGTAGTTTTTTTCATTGTAGAAACCTCATATGTGTTCAAAGTTCTAAATTATTAATGTATGCATCAATAACTTAATATAAAATTCACAAATGTCAAAGTCAAATAATAATTTATTTTGCAAATATCATTGAGCTCCTTCGTATCTTGTAGATTTTTTTTCCCCCTATTTTGATGGAAATGATTCGAAGAAGAATAAGAAAAAGAATATTATTTTTAAATTAGTCTGTAAGAATACTGCAACCTCATAGCTAACGGATACGGTCTTTTTCGGACTTTTACGAGTTTTTTCTCAAAGTTTTAAACGCGTCTGGCAGGAAGAGGTTTCCACACCCTTATAAGAAATTTTTTGTTTTCCACTCCAGTCGACGTGGGATCTCACAATTTTGTATCAGTCCAAGCCTACCGCTATCAGATATTGTCATCTTTGAGTTTTCTGGACTTCCGCTTTAAAACACGTCTACTACAAAGAGGGTCTAATCCAAATCCGACCAGTGTCTCGCACCATCCAACAACTAGCTCTAATACCAATACAAAAGTTATCAAAGCCAGTCACCGAACAGTGTGCTAATGAGAACGTTGGGCTCCTAAGAGGTGGATTGTGAGATCTCACATCGATTGGAGAGGGGAACAAAGGATTTATTATAAGAGTGTGGAAACTCGTTTAAAAAATTGTTTGACTTGTGCCTATAAATAATGTCTAAAGTAGACTGCAAATCAAACCAATCCCATAAGGCAGCCAACAAAAAAAAGTCTGTTCCAATCTCATCCCACTTTCAAAAGCCATGTTAGCCATGATCCCTTCATCTTCTACAACTCATGGTGGGTGGATTCCAGGGAACCCTCAGTCTACAAACGGCCGCTCATCGGAGCTGTTCATTCAGTTCTCATCACCACAGCCATCTCATCATGTCAAGGTTGAGAGCTGTTCTCCACCATCAGCTGGTGACGGTCATCATCGTGGTGGCGGTGGCTGTGGCGGTGATGATCCGCTCGCTGTAGCTAAGAAACTTAAACATAATGCTAGCGAACGCGATCGTCGCAAGAAGATGAACTCTCTCTATACTTCTCTTCGCTGCTTGCTTCCATCGACAAATCGAACGGTAGGTTTTGCTTCTTCGTCAGGCATGAATGTGTTAATATGTTTTTCAAATTTGGATATAAATTCTAACAGGTTTGTGATATCCCACGTTGGGAAAGTTCTTTTATAAGAGTGTGAAAACTTCTCTCTGTCAAACGCATTTTAAAAACCTTGAGGGGAAGCGTGAAGGGGAAAACCCAAAGAGGAAAATATCCGTTAGCGGTGGGCCTGAGCTGTTACAAATGGTATCAGAGCCAGACACCGGGCGATGTGTCAATTAGGAGGTTGAGCCCCGAAGGGGGTGGATACGAGGCGGTATGTCAGCAAGGACGTTGGGCCCCGAAAGGGGGTGGATTATGATATCCCACATCGGTTGGTGAGGAGAACGAAGCATTCTTTATAAGTCTTTATAAGGGTGTGGAAACCTCTCCCTAGCAGACTCGTTTTAAAAACTTTAAGAGGAAGCTCGAAAGGAAAAACTCAAAGAGGACAATATCTACCGGGGCTGAGCTGTTACAAATGGTATTAGAGCAAGGCTTCGGGCAATATGCCAACGAGGAGGTTGAGTCTCGAAGGGGGGTGAACACGAGGCGGTGTGCCAACAAGGACGCTGGGCCCTGAAAGGAGGTGGACTGGGGAGTCCCACGTCGATTGGAGAAGGGAACGAGTGTCAGCAAGGACGTGGGCTCCAAAGGGGGGGGTGAACTATGATATCCCATGTCAGTTGCGGAGGAAAACAAAACATTCTTTATAAGGGTGTGAAAACCTTTCCTATCATACGCGTTTTAAAAACTTTGAAGAGAAGTCCGAAAGAAAAAGTCGTCCAAAGAGGACAATATCTACTAGCGTTAGACTTAGACTATTTAAGGAGTATTCATGGGTTGGATTTAGTCAGGTTAGAACATTTTTTGACGGTCGAAAATCACTTCTTGCAGAAAACAATGAGTAATCCAGCCACAATATCAAGGGCTTTGAAGTATATACCTGAGCTAAGACAGCATGTGGAGGAGCTAAGGAGAAGGAAGCAAGGGCTTGAGACAAAGATTAATGCCATGACTCATGACCAACAAAAGCAAGTGAGGAAAAACAAGGAAGCCCCATGGATGGGTTGTTCTTCATGTGCTGTGAATTGGCTAAGAGAAAATGAAGCATTGCTTCAACTCACTTCTAATGATACCTTCAAACTCAAATTTTCACAAATTCTCCGGTCTCTAGACGAAGATGAACTTCTCGTTAAGACCGTTTCTACCTTTCAATCATTCGATGGGAGGCACTTCTTTACTCTGCTCGTTCAGGTATAATATAATATTTTTTCCATACAAATGTTCGTGGGTTGGATCGGGTCAGGTCGGATTATAATATTTTTCCGACCCAATCTAATTATTTGGGTTGTGAATTTGTGAGATCTAACATCATCAGTTGAAACCTCTTCATAATCGACCCGTTTTAAAACATTGAGGAAAACCTTGATACTTATATACATGTATGTTGATATTTTTTTTTTTCTCGGGGGTTCGTACTAACTAAATATTTAAGAAAACGGAGATATTTTATTTGTTTATTTAAAGTTTTAAGGCTTAATGAAATATGCATCATATAATTTAATTTAATTTTATGTTTAATGCAGGCTAAGCCAAATACTCCCTCAAGAGTGCTGCAAGAGATTTTGAATAGAAAGTTCTAGCCGTTGTAGGAAAAGAAAAGAGAGAATGGATATAATATTATATGCTTTATTATTAATATTATTATACCATCAAATAAAAAGATTAGAGGCAAAGATGTTTTTAAAATTGTAATATGTAACATTAATTATATTTATCTCTAACATTAATTTGAAATAATTAATCAACCTAATGAATTAAGGATTCAAATGTGCATAGGGGTCGATGAAAAGCGATCTCGAGGATCGGGATTCTTAGTTTTCAAATGAACAAACGTCCAAAAAAAAGTAGTGTTCTTGATAACATGACAATAAAACTATGTATTTAGATGGTCTCGTCATCTCTACATGAGGCTCTTGCTTTTATCTGGAAAAACGAAAATGTGAGATCTCACATCGGTTAGAGAGGGAAACGGAACATTTTTATAAGGGTGTGAACATCTCTTTTTAGTAGACGTGTTTTAAAAATACTGAGGGGGAAGCTCAGAAGGGAAAGCCCAAAGAGAACAATATCTGCTAGCGGTGGGCTTGGGTCATTACAGAAAGACATGAGATGAGAATTTAAAAATATCTCGATGTTGAAATTGAGAAATGTAATCACGTGCAATATAATTTATGACTAATGGAAACTTAAAATATGGGCGAAGGTTACTAGAACCTAGCACAAGACTTGGTTTCTCTATCTGTTATCGTAGCTCTAAAATGCCTTGTCACACGTCGTGTAAGTTTAGGGATCATCTGAAATAAAAAATAGTACGGATGAGTATAAAAATACTTAGTGAGTAGCCCTCTTGTAAAGTCATAATTACTTAAAAATAATATAACGGCACTTAGTATGCACTCGGCCTATATATTCATTAATACATGTCTTGAAACATAAATGTCACATGTCTAGGCTTAATCGATCTAAGTATGCAACTAACTAGTTCCCTGTCTAATCAATATACAGTGGGTCAATCATAATAGACTCAAGGCCTCGGGAGGTTAATTACCGACCCTCTAGTAGCCCAATCATAGTAATGGATAACATCATAAACATGAAAGGGGAGACCTCGTGCCTAAAAGCCAATCATAATAGACTCATCACTGCTAGAGGTTAGTTGGCAACCTGCTACAGCCTCATCATATTAACCTAATAACATCTTAAACACGAGAGGAGTGACATATGGGAGTTAGTCATAATAGACTCCTTGTTGTTAGAGATTAGTTGGCAATCCTCTGGAACCCTAAATATTGTAACGTAATAATGTAACGTAATCATAAAATAGGAGAGCGACCTTGTATTTGAACCATCTGAAATATATATGTGGGTCAGACATAATAGACTCCTCGTTAGAGGTTAATTTGGCAACCCTCTAGTAGCTCCTCCATAGTTACATGATAATATGAATAAGCACATACAAAATCGTGAATCGGTAACATAGATAGTTAAACACATAGGCGAATCTTCTACCCTATCCCTTCTGGGGCGTGGCCGGTTCCTGTGGACGGTGCTTATGAAGATAACAATGACTTCGTGGGTTGGTGAAGGAAACAAAATTAGCATGTAAATTAGTCGAATTTGACCTAAACCAAATTTACTGAGATGTCCCACATTGGTTGAGGAGGAGAACAAAACACTCTTTATAAGGGTGTGGAAACCTTTCCCTAGCAGACGCGTTTTAAAGCCTTGAAGGGAAGCCCGTAAGGGAAAGTTCAAAGAGGATAATATCGGCTAACGGTGGGCTTGGGTCTTTACAAATGGTATCAGAATTAGACACCGAACGATGTGCTAGCCTTCTCGCTCTTCCCCCAAAAGGGGGTAGACACGAGGCTGTGTGCCAATAAGGACACGGGCCCCAAAGGGGGTGAATTTGGTGGAGGTCCCACATCCATTGGAGAAAGGAATGAGTGCGAGCGAGGACGCTGGACTCCGAAGGAGGTGGATTTGAAAAGAATAGAATAGAAAATGGAAAGGAAACAAATATTAGTTTATATGTAATGGGACAAGTTTGATGATGAGTATATATTAAACTAAAAGTGAATAATATATTCTTTGGTTGTGTGCAGCGCCTGGGACAGCGTAAGCAAGGAGCGACGATGCGTGTGGAGCTGCCGGCGCCGGCCTGTGCATGTCATCGAATGGCACGAGGATCCTACGAAACCATCCCAATCTGCGCGTGGATAAGGCCCCTCTTCCACAAGCTCATCCTTACATGTAATATCAAAATAATAAACAAATACAAGTGTCAAAGTTGATTAGGTTAGTATAATAAAGATAACGAGCCGACTTCTACAACTTCTCCGTTGGCTATTACCATACGTATGCTATTTGTCATGGTCATATTTGTCTAAGGCGTGTTGCCTGTCGCCGTATATCGAATGTTTCGGTCATGTTTGTCTAAGACGTGTTGTCTATGACCGCATGCTCGTTCCAAACCACTTTTACCTGTTTTCATGTTAAATAGATCTCTACTATTTCTTGTTGTGTCAATTTGGTGGTGTATAACCTGTCACTAAAATCATGTCAATTACTTATTCGCTTTTAGCTTATAACATTGATTTCTTTCAAATTTTTTTATCGCATTTCGTCGCTCACGTTTTATAAAATATTTCTTCCAAACATGATCGAGGCTCGATCATACAATAAGGTTGTCTACAAAGTCCAACTTCCGTATGGTTGACTTGTTCGTTGAGTTAGAACAAGTGTCGCACAATCACTGTCTAGCTGCCACAAGAGTGCGATTGTGGCACTGCTAGTACTTGTAAAAACAATTTGTTTAATTTGGTTAGCAAACGCCTTATATGTCCTTGTTGCTTGAAAAATATTAAGTATTAAAAATACTCAGTTAAGTAACGAACTAATGGGGTCACACATATATCGACACATATCTAACAATACACGATAGATATGCATGTACAATCCTCACATTCATCACATAATTATACATAAGCTCTAAGAAATGTTACCAACATTGATTACTATTTCTGCCTCTCAACCTGTTCACGGCATAGTTCAATGCGTAGCTACTAATCTACGTTTTGTTTTCTTGTAACGCCTGAGTCTGACCGATATTTAAGTTTTCTTATTTCTCTTTGATTTTTAAACTTCTGAGATTTTATTGAAAGCCTTAGAAACCGAATTTCAAAAGACGTAGAAGATAAAAACGCTTGGAATAGTTCCAAGGACTTAGAAAAATAAAATTAAAAAAATATCCGTCAAAGTCAATTGGGAAAAATGTTAATTTTGCCCATTTTACTATTTTTCGGGGTTTGTAAGTCCTCGGACACTTCTGCAAAAGCCTCAAGAAAAAGCTCGTATTCAACTACTAGGTTAAAGCTGTGCTAGGAACCTACAAATAGATTACTAACTCGATGTAATTTTATACTCACCCTTCCTACATTTGTTTTTCTTGGTGACTGATGCTATTGGTCGAGACGAGGGTGTCGACCTAACACGCCTATTGTGTCCATCATGCATTTTTGTATCTCGTACTCGTTCCCTTCTTCGTAAACAACATAATATATATGTATTTGTAAACGTTTTTACATTGGTTTAAACGGTCAATGAATTGATTTTAAATCAAATAAAATTTTATTGCAACATGTTTTCATTGCCCAGTTTGTTAGTCTCGACCAGGTTTTCAAAACTTCAAAATTCGAGTCGTGATTATAGAATAATAACGAATAGATTTTACGAACACGTGGAGAATCTATATTTTTATAAAAGGGAAAGACAAGGGCATCTCCATTTCACTTTATGCATCAACTTTCATATCATCATCATGTTGGTAGCTTCCTCTCCTTTGTTTTCTCCTCATCAATGGCCATTAGATGATCCCATCTCTTTCCATCACCAACACAACTATCACTTCTCTCTCTTTGAGCCCTCCGATCATTCATTTCACGTTCAATTCTCTCCACCGCCATTGCAGCTACCCCATGTCGAGCTCGACAACTATCCATCCACTGCTACCCCATTGCTAGATGGTAGCACCAAGGTCTCAAATGTGGCCAAGAAACTTAGCCATAATGCTAGTGAGCGCGATCGTCGTAAGAAGATCAACTCTCTCTACTCGTCTCTCCGCTCCCTTCTTCCCTCCACCTATCATATGGTATGGCTTCTCTTAAGAGTATGGACTAACAATTATTAGTATTTCATAAATTCAAACTTAGAGCATCCGTAGATTGGGTTAAATCAGGTTCGAATACTTTTAGAATTAACTTGTAAATTTTTTCAAACTAAACCGTCCTTATTAAATTATGAACCCAATCTAACATGATCATAAACTTTTGGGTTGAATTCCCTTGGGTCGTTCAACTCATTTATTTAATTTTTTAATAAAAATAAAATTTATTTTTATATTTTTTAATTAAGATTTGTAATTCTTAAAACTTATTTTTGAGGTGGTGGGAGAATAAATAATAAAAAAATATATATATATTGTATTTTTTAAAAATAACAATAAATTCAGGTTGGGTCGGGTTCATGTTTTTCGAGTTATTAGATTTTTTTTAACTTGACTTTAAAAAATAGTATCTTGATCATTGAATTATATATGCGCTTCGTTCGGTAACTTATTGAATTTTGGTTTAACGGTATTTTATTTTTCAGAAGAAATTGAGCAACCCGGCGACGATCTCGAGGATATTGAGCTACATACCGGAGCTACAGCAGCAGGTGGAGGGGCTGATGAGGAAGAAAGAAGAGCTCATGACAGCCATGGTTGGACAGGAAGTTGATAGTGACGAGGAGAAAAGGAAGAAATGTGCAGCTACAAGCTCCTCCTCAATCATTTCAGCAAGTCGACTCGGTCGTCGGGAAATGGCGGTTCAGATATGCACCGATATCGACGGCGGCCACCGGAATTCCCTGTCCGACCTTTTGGTTTGCTTGGAGGAAGATGGTCTTCTTCTTTGGAATGCTTCTTCTTTTGAGTCATTTGATGGAAAGGTTTTCCATAATCTGCATCTACAGGTAATATTATTATTATTATTATTATTCTAATTTAGCTTATTTAATTACAATTATTTCTTTTATAATATACGAGATGAACTAAGGGTGTTCGTAAATCAGATTAGATCGGGTTGAGACATTTTTTAGATCCAATTCACTTGTTTTTTCAACCCGAACAACTCTTGTTAAATAATAAATCTAACCGAGCTAAAATATTTTGAGTTGATTGGTTCGAGTTATTCAGGTCATTTATTCAAAAAATTTATTTTTAATAAAACTAAAATATTATTATCAAACATATAATTTAAGATTTGCTACTCATGGATTTCGAAAATAATATATATTTTAAAATTAAAAATAAATCGGAGCAGGGTTCGTGTAAT
The DNA here is from genome assembly GCF_002806865.2 of Cucurbita pepo subsp. pepo. NCBI lineage: Eukaryota > Viridiplantae > Streptophyta > Magnoliopsida > Cucurbitales > Cucurbitaceae > Cucurbita > Cucurbita pepo. Next base: position 920,139 of record NC_036656.1, on the reverse strand, counting down.
CATCTGAATATATTAAATATTTATTTTATTTGAATCTGATTTGAGTTCATAATCCAACTAAAACCTATCAATTTTTACGGGTTGTGTTGGATTGATCGAGTTTTTCTGATTATCGAATTTTTTTAGCGTATGTAATTAATGTAAAGATTATATAAAATTAATGTAATTATGAAATTTTTATGTGACAGATGGAAAGCAGCTGTAGAATGGAGCCTGAAATGGTGAGTATTAAGATATTGGAGATGTTCCCATGAGAGAGAGGGAGGGTGAATGAATGTGCACCACAAAATTAACTTATAATATTAATAATATTAAAAATTTTAATGGATGAAAAATATAGTATCGACACTCGCTGTCTGATATGGAATGACATGGGATGGTTCAATGCCTCGATAGAAATTAGATGGATGGATGTTTGAAATGTCCTTTTATTATGAACTACACACGAGCCCGATGGCATACTTGAATGAGCTATGATGGTACGCATAGGTGGCGTGTGTGGACAAACAACCTTAGATTCCGCACAAGTTATGTTCGGTGGGCGAAGACAAACCTCGTCTTGGGTCTGATATAACCACAAAGCTGGGCGAAAAATAAATATGGGGATTGGATCCTTTTATGACCGATTGTGAGTGGGTCAAGATCATCATGCCACACAGTTGAAAATGTACGACCGTGACCCTAAACATTTTTTAAAAAAATTAATTTGATACTTTGTCATAAAAAATTGTGAACCAAAAATTCAATTCTTCCCTTGTTTAGGAATGGAAGAAAATGTGAAAAAATGAAATTCAAAACGGAAGCAAGCTGAAGTTTTTAACTTGCACGGAGGACGTTTTGTTCTTTGCATTTCACGCTTTCTCTTCTGCTTAATCTTTATTCAAATCTCATATATATGAAAATCGTTATTTAGCCTCCAACCCTTCGCGCCAGATTGGGTGGGGGGCGATCCATCGGGCTCTAAACAGCTTCGCATTTTGTCATTCAATCTTTCGCTGTAAGTCTCTTCGGATCTGATCTAACCCTATTACTCTGTTTTTTTGTTGTTAATCTCTCTCCCATTGGCGTGTTTTTTATGTCCTCATCTTAAATTTCCTTTACTTTTGGAGATGGGTATCGATCTGTGCTGCTTAATTATGATTATTTTGTTCTGGGTGTTGTTGTATCGGAAGCTATTTGTAAATTTTGCCTCTAGATGTTGTTGATTTTGGTGAAGAAAGTACCTCTGATGAGTTTTGTGTTGTCGCTTGGTTGTCTTATTAGTCGCATATAGATAGATATGGTGTTTTTCTTTAATAATAAGTTATGAAATTATATGGAATTTGTAGGGAGGAAAATTGGGATTGAATTGAGTTCTTGAAAGTGGGATTTCGAACTCAATTTTGAATCTCTGTAGAAGACTTGTAGTAGAGATGATAATTTGGTCCACAGATCTGCCGTTGGCCTTTCTCACCTGATCCTAGAGTTCCTTCTTTGATCTTCTGGCCATTCCTCTTCAGACACTGAATTTGCAATTACTTCACCGCCGATGAAACCAGAGCCTCTTCCTTAAGTGTGAGATCCCACATCGGTTGGAGAGGGGAACGAAACATTACTTATAAGGGTGTGGAAACCTCTTCCTAGCAGACGCATTTTAAAAACCTTGAGGGGAAGCCAAGAAGGGAAAGCCTAAAAGGACAATATCTGCTAACGGTGGACTTGGGCTGTTACAAATGGTATCAGAGCCAAGCACCAAAAAGTGTGCAACGAGGACGCTGGGCACCCAAGGGGGTGGATTGTGAGATCCCACATCGGTTGGAGAGGGAAACGAAGTATTCCGTAGCTGGAAACCTTTTCTTAGCAAATGCGTTTTAAAAACCTTGAGGGAAAGCCCAAAAAGGACAATATCTGCTAGCGGTGGGCTTGGGTTGTTACATTAGGTCTGTCTCTTCAAAGACAAGGGCTCACTCCCTCCCTATATCTTTCAGTCACGTTTCTGTTTGTTTTTGTTTTTTCACTCATACCAAAACGCGGTAGGATATATGCATAAGGCCCTTTTAACATCATTGGATCTTAGTGTAGGAACTGCACAACACGTTAGGGCATGAGAGTAATGGATATAATGTGGGGAGTTAATCATAAGGCCCTTTTACTAGTTCCTTTTGGTTCGTTTTTTATGATTTTTGTCCGTCATTTCATTCGTAGGGTCTAATCTATCAATGACACATTCTTTTTGCAGAATATTTGTCTGGGACTGAGACAGGGAATGGTGTGGACGAAACTTTGTTGAATTCAATGGAGGCAGATGATTTGAAGAGTACCATGTTAACAATGAATCCTACAGTCATAGTTCCATCTCCTATTTTGTTATGGAGATCCAAGGTTTGAAGTTATTTTTCTAACAAAAAAATGTACCACATTAAGCTTTTTATGTTATGTTCTTTTAAGAATTTCTCCTTTTGAAGAGAACTTAGCTTCAGGTGCCATATTAAAAAAAAATGTATCCACCATGTCTTCATTATGATCGTTGATGCCATAGGAACAACAAATTGAGTTTTGAGTAATGGTTTCAACATCCAAGTTGTCTATGTTTAGAAAGTTACCTATATTTTCTTGCATTCTTCTTAATCTATTCTATGCTTCATTTGAAAGTAGTGGCAAAGATAGAAATTTATGTTTCTCTAAGGACTTCGATTGCATAAATATATATATTGTTCGGGGATCTGCTCAATATCCCTGGGGAAGAAGCTATGAGTATCAGGACTTCGATTGCGGAAATATATATATTTTGAAATAAATTCTTTTTTATTTAACATTTTAGAAGAAGAGAGAGTTTTTCAAAGAGATTGGAGGGAGGAAGAGAGGAGAGTTCAATGGACAGGAAGGAAAAGAGAGAAGTAAGAGAGGATGAAGACACTTTGAAGAGAGAAACAAGTTGTTGGAGACGGGAAAATTGTGCAAATTATCAATCGTTTGGTTCGAAACATCATGGATTTCCAAACTCACATGGCACATTATTTTGTATGAATAATAATCCTTCATAATAAAAGGACTGCTAAAAAATGAGATCAATTTTTTTTTAAGAGTATAGTTTTGTGAATAAGGAATCTCTACTTCCTCTAAGAGAGTTTGTGAGATCCCACGCCGATTGGAGAGGATAACGAGTGCAGTGAGGACGCTGGGTCCCAAAGGGGGGGTGAACTGTGAGATCTCACATCGGTTGAAGAGGGGAACCAAATATTATTTATAAGGGTGTAGAAACCTCTCCCTAGCAGACGCGTTTTAAAAACCTTGAGGGGAAACCCGAAAGGGAAAGCCCAAAGAGGTCAATATAGGCTAGCGGTGGGCTTGGACTATTACAAATGGTATCAGAGCCAGACATCGGGCGGTGTGCCAGCAAGGACGTTGAGCCTCGAAGGGGAGTGGATTGTGAGATCCCACGTCGATTGGATAGAGGAATGAGTGTCAACGAGGACGCTGGGCCTGGAAGGGGGGTGGATTGTGAGATCCCACATTGGTTGGAGAGGGGAACCAATCATTCTTTATAAGGGTGTGGAAACCTCTCCCTAGCAGACGCATTTTATAAACCGTGGGGGGAAGCTTGAAAGGGAAAACCTAAAGAGGACAATATCGGCTTGAGCTATTACAGAGTTATGTTCTAAACCCCACCTCCGCGAGCACTATAATATTGAAAATGGAATTAAATATTAGCAGAGTGTCTACATTTATCAAACTTAGGAATACATTAGATCAATAAGGACCAAAATTATATTTTCTCTTATTTTTTTGGACTCGCATGTAGAAGTTTTAATGCTGACCTAGTAATGTGCCTTCCTTTATTTTCTTTTGTTCCTTTTAATTTATTTTCTTTCCCTTGCTGTTTAGAATACTAATTACGATTAATGCCCAGGTTTTCTTGTTCATCTTCTGGGGTGTAGTTTGTTGCAAGGTTGGTTCTATTGGATCATTATGGTTTAATGGTTAACTGAGAATAGTAGTTTGTTGCAGATGAGTTGATCTGATTTGCTTTTCACCATGGTTTTGTTCGAATACAGATCGGCTGGGATTCTGTTATGAGAATGAGTGCAGACGTGCGCGACCTGTTTCTCTACGAGGCATTTTTGTATTATAATCCTCTTCTTCTGGTGGTGAGTGAATTTCTCCTCTGTAAATGCCTCTTGAATATGTTTTTTACCATTATTATCATTACTTTTGTATGATTACTAATAGACTTTTTAGTTTTGGTACTGCAGACTATGATGGTTTGGCTGTGGGGAATTAACTTATGGTTCTTTTCCCAGTCTAACGTTAATTACGCAAAGATATTTGAACTCGATCAGAATCATCTTACTCACCATGAAATTTGGAAGGTAAAAAATCTTAGTCATGCACGTTCTTCGTCATTCAAAATCGTTCTCAAAGCTATTATAGTATATTTTTCCCTATTATGACCTGCTATTTATACTTTGTGTACTGTATCTACTAACTCCATCTGTAATCGTGACTAAATTTCTTTTGTAGTGTGCAACATGGATGACTATTGTTGTCCCAACTAGCATGACAGCCTACCTGTATCTTTACTCTTGTGGAGAAGTATCACTAGCTGCATCACAACCAGTGTAATAGATACCCCTTCTTTTATTAGTATTTGACGAATATTTTTATGGCTAAATTATAGGAAACGTCGGTGAACTTTGTACTTTGTTTCAAAAATATCCTTAAACTTTCAAAAATTTGATGAATACCATAAACTTTCAAAAGTTTACCCTAACCATTAGTATATGGCGTAAACCATAAGTAACACATTTAAAAAATACCTCTGAACATCCAAAAGCTGCATTAATACCCTTAACCCTTTTAAAAAAAATTCTTTTACGGTTAGTTTATGGATAGAAATTGTTTATCTACACCACATCGCCTCCCTCTTCCATTCTCTCTCTCCTATGCTTCAATCATATAACTTAACTCTTCCCTGTTTTACCCTTTTTCCTCTCTTCTTCAATACCTTATTACTCTCCTTGAATTCCCCAATCTCTAAAATTACTCTTTCAATCAAGGTATATAGGTTTCAAGAAGAAAGGAGAATAATGAAAATACCCAGGGACCTATTGGGACTTAAATGTTTTAATAAGGTTGTACGGTAAGGATACTTTTGAACGTTTTTTTAAAGTCTATAGGTACTACTGAAACTTTTGAAGGTTGACGAGTATTTTTGAAACAAAGTACAAAGTTCTATACTTTAGCCTATTTTAGTTTTTTGGAAGTTCATTTTTCGTTTTGAACTCGTTAGAATTGGCCTTTTGCAAGTTCTGTTGTATGATGCTTGTTGATTGCCAAAGTTATACATAATTACAGCTTTATTTATCACTTTGACATGGTAAACATATTTACTTAGACATGGAAAACATGTTTACTTAGATATGATACTTGCTTTGATATGGCTTCATAGAACCCTAAACCTGTGAAAAATTTTAGTTTTTTCTTTTTTTATGAGATGTGCATCACATAACTAATATGCCTGTTGCACGCAAGTTTGCGTTACGTTAGCTCTCAAGGATACTTCTTTATAGAATAAGGTATTAGCGCACGTTAGACGATGATTGTATTCCAATTACGATATGTAGATTTGAGCTGGCTATCTTTTTATGGTTACTTATCTGTAGACGAAATGACATTAAGTTTATTTACTTTTCGTGCAGGTTCTCTTATATCTCGCTGTTGTGATAATTTTGGTTTTCCCTTTCGAAATATTTTATTTGTCATCTCGATTTTTCTTACTAAGGACTCTTTGGCGAATAGTTGTACCACTGCAGGTAAGTTTTCTGGTCAAGTCTGTTAAAGTGTAAAATACGGATTACTTTTTTTTTTTCCTTTTCTAGCCTTGAAGTTGATGTTCAATGTTAGGAAAAGCTGACAATACACAACTTTTTAATGCAAAAAAATGCATATAGAATATTCTTTGTCGATTCAAAATGTTTGTGCCGTTGAAATGAATATACTTTCTTTATTTTAAGGTCGAGTTTCATATGTATTTTTGGCTAAAATAGTTCCACGACCTTAAAGCCCGAAAGGGAAAGCCCAAAGAGGACAATATCTACTAGCGGTGGGCTTCGACTGTTATACATGAATTGTTGGAGTTAGGTTGCTATGGCTGGATGTTAATTTGTTAATGTTTTTCCAATGCAGGCCATTACATTTGCTGATTTTTTTGTAGCTGATATTTTGACTTCAATGTCAAAGGTTTGTACCCTGCTGTTCTTCAGTAAAATTTTCCAAAATCTGTTGTCTGCTTATAATAGTCGTAGTACCACAGGGCGGTTTTATACAAATGATTATGAGTGTTTTTCCATTTTCATGAATCATAGCTTAAGGTGTAAATGTCAAACATACGTACTCGCCCTCGGGAATTCATGATCAGAAACTGTTTCCTGAATCATTTTTTAATACAAACATCTCATTGTGTTATAATGCTATTTTGGCTGCAGGTGTTTTCTGATTTGGAAAGATCAGTGTGTCGAATGATTCACAGACAGGTCGGTTTTCTTCTTTAGTCTTAGCCTTAATTATTTATGTGGATTACAACCGTCTTTTCCTTCGATCACGTTTTAGCTTTCTTTTTAAAATGTTGATAGCATTCCTACGTTTTTCAAACTGGTGGACGAAGGGGTTAAGAGATTATGCTATTATGTCTGTGAATAATGTCGGTTCGAACTTATTTAGGTTGCCACCATTGCATGGTTTGAAGCTGATTCTGTCTGTGGAAGTCACTCTGTTGCAATCCCTGTGGTCCTTGTTTTGCCTTATCTTTTTCGTTTGTTCCAATGTCTTCGACAATACAAGGATACAGGGGAAAAAGCAACCCTTTTGAATGGTGAGATCTCATGATTATTGTTCCGTCTCTATAAAACCCGATGTTTGTCTTAATTATGTTTTTCTAATATGTATATTTTGCAAGAGACATTTACGGAAAATTCCCGTGAAGGGACCCCAACGAGAAGCCATACGCCGTAACCATATCACGAATCTTTATGTGTTTCTATTTACCTTGAAAGAATTCTTCGATTTTTTTCGTAATTAGAGGATCTTCGAAAGCAAACACTTTCATAGGATTGATCGGTTAGAATCATCTATGCTCGGGGCTTCTCTTTTATGTTGGTTGATATCCACGAGCGTTCAGACCAGCTTGTGCGCATGACGACTGTTCACGAACTAAGCGTTCTGTAGTTATGCATTTGTAAAACTTATTCAGCCCGAAAAAGATTCTTTTTTCATAATCTCTCCGGTGCTCCAGTCTTGGGAGATGAAAGAAAGAATTTGATTTCCTTGAGCCCCTTACCATCCCAAACTAGCTTCCGTGAATTTGTTTCTGTACTTGTGCTTCAAATCTGTTGCTTGTCATGACATAGTGATTCTATCTGCTTATCATTGCAGCTTTAAAATACTCGACTGCAGTACCGGTTATTTGTCTATCCGCCCTTAAATACCATGTCTTCCCTGATAAATGGACCAACGTTTATCGACCTCTGTGGCTGCTATCGAGTGTTATGAACTCGTCATACTCATTTTACTGGGATGTGAAACGAGATTGGAACTTGAGGTATGCTAGTTACCCTGTGTTTTCTTTTCAGTTCTGTTTTTTTGTTCCCTCCTATAGTTGGGTTCCTGGTTGAAAATAAATATTTATATATGGTATTCATTTTCATAGCTTTTCGGTGAATCTTGGCCGTTTTGTAATGCCGTTCTGACTTCGGGGTGAGGGTGGTGGGTCGGGGAGGGGGACAGAGCGGAAGGGGGAACTTGGCGTCATTATAATAATCCATGTTAAAAGAGAATATAATGGCCCAAGTCCACCGCTAGCCGATAATGTCCTCTATGGACTTTCCCTTTCGGGCTTCACTTCAAGTAAACCATGGCATCCTAGACTTAGGTTAAAATAGATTGTTGTGCATTTCATGTTTTTGAATTTATTTCATTATCGTTTTCTATTTTCATTTCTGAATTATGTTTTGAGCACGTAAGACTATGACGTTGTTTTTAAGGATGAAGTATGTTTATTCTGAAATTTATTATTTAAATGATGATGTTTTAAGAGTTATATTCCGCATATGATCTTAGGCTAAGATGATGGTAGCGACTTTAGGTAGCCGAAATCTAGGGTCGTTATAGAGAACATGCTTTATGAGGTTGTATGTGCTTGTACGGTTTACTTGTGCAAGTGTCTGGAGAAATTCTTAGCTGTAATGGTCCTGTGTTATGCTTACTTATGTTTATATCTCATGACAGCACTTTCACCCGGATTTTCAAGTTCAACCGACCGCACTTCTTATCGCATCTCCTATATGGGCAGAAATGGGTAATGTTCTTGATTCGAGCACTTGAATTGTTTTCTTAAGCCAGCCATAATCATCAATCTACATGGTTTTCTAATAAGATTCAATCCTTGTTGATTTAACATGGGACTTACGGGCTGCGTAAACCCGAACTTGGGAACGGAATAGTTTCTTATTGCTGAGCTTTGTTAATGACCTTCCTCGTTGGCCACTTGGCTTAACCTGTTTCAAGCATCTTTTCTGTAACCGCCCGAGCCTACCGCTAGCTGATATTGTCCTCCCTAGACTTCCCCTCAAGGTTTTTTTCACCAATATAGTTTCTGTGAGGTCCCACGTTGGTTGGGGAGGAGAACAAAATATTCTTTATAAGGGTGTGGAAACCTCTCTCTTGCAGACGCATTTTGAAAACGCTGAGGGGAAGCCCAAAAGGAAAAACCCAAAGAAGACAATATCTGCTAGCGGTAGGCTTTGGCTATTACAAATGGTATCAGAGCCAGACACTGAGCGATGTGCCAAAGGGGAGGCTGAGTCCCAAAGGGAGGTGGACACGAGGCGGCGTGCTAGCAAGGGCGCTGGACTCTGAAGGGGGGGGGTGGATTGGGGGAGTCCCACACCGATTGGAGAAGGGAACGAGTGCCAGCAAGGACGCTGTACTTCGAAGGGGGGTGGATTGTGAGATCCCGCATTGGTTGGGGAGAAGAACGAAACACTCTTTATAAGGGTATGGAAACCTCTCCCTAATAGATGCGTTTTAAAAACCTTGAGGGGAAGCCTGAAAGGGTAAACTCAAAGAGAACAATATCTACTAGCGGTGGGCTTGAGCCATTACAATTTCATTCATAAAATGCTTCATGCATTTCCTTAGATAACCAAGTTCTATTTCATTCATAAAGTTTTCGAGTTGTAATTCGAAAAACCACAAATAGATTACCCTCTCGACAGAAATATGATATCTATTTAGCTGGATTATATTGATTTAATGATACTCAGGTTTATGTCTGGGTACTTGGAAGTAATCTGATATTGCGGTGTACATGGACTTATAAGTTATCTGCTCATCTTCGCCACAATTATCTTACGGTCTTCGCGATCACTGCGTTAGAGATCTTTCGACGTTTCCAGTGGATATTCTTCCGAGTTGAAAACGAGTGGAGCAAGATGAACTTGAAGCCGAACGTACATATTTCAATGAGTACTCTCTCGACCGAAGAAGACAAGTTACTCAACTCTAGTAGCCATGATGTTTAAGAACTTCATTGATTGTTGCATTTTTGTGTGGATGCATTTGTTTTGAATAATTGTTTCATTAGTCTATGAGGAGAGGTCCTTTTCCTTCACAGATGGATTAACATTTTTGAGTTCTAAATGAACATTATGGAGCAAGAGCATTGTAATCCTATCGTACATTGTCGTCGATATTGATAGCTTATTTGTTGTCATAATACAACTTTATCGTTCCCTTAATCAATCATCGAGGATTATAAGTTTGAATATTTGGTTGACATATAGAAGGACCATGTTCAAGTAATAACCTAAAGAGATTATATTATATGGATAAGGTTGGGTGTCATTCTGATCGAGACATGTAAGTGGAGGTATCTTATATAATGAGTTTGTATAACACGAAAAAATTAATTCTTTTACTAGAGATATTCACTTTAACCGGGAAGGGGATGCCTTGTTTAGATCAGGACTTGGAGAGAGAGTGAGGAACATATTTTTTATGTTAGATAAATAGGGTTGGAGACGAGCTTATATTCCTCGTCCCCGTCCCCTTTTGATGAAACAAGAATTCATAGAATCAAAGAAATTAACACCTCCTTATGCAAATTTGGATAAACCCAGAAATAAAGTTGTAAAAGTTGTAATTTAATTACTCGTTAACATCAAAGATCTAGAAGCAAAATTTGGAAATCTTGTTCTAAATTGATTCATTTTATAATCTAACTTGATCAAGGTTGGATTCAACGACACAAACACAATCTACCACAAGAATTGCATTATAAATATCAAAACTTCTGCTTAAGAGATCGACCAAATGGGCCCGGGCCAAACTTTTGTGTGAGATCCCACATCGGTTTGGAAGAAGAACGAAACATGTTTTATAAGAGTATGGAAATCTCTCTCTACTAGACACGTTTTAAAAACCTTGAGAGAAATCTCGAAAAAGAAAACCTAAAGAGAACAATATCTGATAGCAGTGAACTTGAACGGTTATATTTTGGGTTGACTTTTCTAGAGTTTATCTGGGTGTAACTCCGTGTACTTCGGGTCGTGTGTTAGGCTTGTGATAGGCGCATTCGTTTTTAGGTTTTATTAGGATATTATATCTTTAAAATCGTATTGCCCAACACAGACATAATATGGTTATATGTGCATATGAAGACATGATTTCTTAAACACGAAGTTACCAATTTCCAACACATTGGTTTTGTCTTTTGTTCTGTCTTCTTTTATCTTTCTTTTTGTGGAAGCTTACCGACCTATTGTGCAAATGACAGACCACGGCTGGTCAAAAACAATCAGCTCCCCCATTCCCCGACACCCCGAGCCACAAATCCAACCATTCAAACAACTCCGTTTTAACTCGGGTTAAGGTTTCACGTTTCAGTCAACTTGAGCATAACTCAATAACTTAAACTATATATTCTCAAGGAAGAAGTAGCGTTTTGAATCTTCCTACTTTATTGTCCTCTTTAGACTTTTCGTTCCAGGGCTTCCCTCGAGATTTTAAAATATTTCTACTATGAAAAGGGTCAGCCCTACTCCAACCAGTGTCTCGCACCGTCCGGTGACTAGCTCTGATACCATTTCTCGATTTGTGGGGTCCCACTCAAGTTTTAAAATCTTGAGGTGAGACCCTTTAAGAAAAAGTCACAAGACAACATTTGCTAGTTGTGTGCTTGAACTGTTACCTAACTAAAATTGATTTCAACGCTCTACTTTCACGATCATTGAGCTAAATAAAACCTACCCATTAACATTAAAAGAAAAAAAAAACACTCTTGAAGAGAAATTACTTTAAAAAAAAAAAATACTTTTGTGTAGTTTTCTTTGACAATACTAGCTATCGAGATGGCAGAATTAGGGGGCGTGAGAGATAGTAAAAGGATGCATCCATTTCTAGTCACTCAACCACTCCCGCTCGAGCTCAACAAGATTGCTAAAGGGTCGGTCATTAGCCAACTCCTAGTCTTTTCTTTCATCTTTAAGTTTGATTTCACTCACTTAATCAACTCTCAAAGTACTTATCGAAACCTTGGTCAACCTTTCGAGATTGATCGAGGGCCAACCTGGCTAAGGTTGAACCATCCGGGGGTCACCCAACTAGACCTAAGGGATTGGTTGGGTTTGGATGTGCACTTCTGGTCGTAATCGGATCTCTCGAATTCTCATGGCCAATTACTATTTTCACCCTCATAAAATTTAACTCCTAATACATACTAAAATTTTATATTTATTAAATGCATATAAAAATATGATTGGTTAAATTTTTTTAAAAAAATTAAAAATATATATTTTAGAAAATAAATGAATTGTATTTCTTTTAAATTAAGTATTTGGCGTTTGAGAGAGGGAGTGAGATTCGAAGCACGAGTTTCGGGGACAAAAGAGACAAGAAATTACCAATTTCCAACACATTGGTTTTTGTTTTTATGTTCTTTTTAGTCTTCTCCTTTTGTAGAAGCTTACCGACCTATTGGGGCAAATGACCGTTTTAACTATCCGATTAATTTGAACATAACTCAACTAATTAAATTATATGCTTTTGGATGAACCGTCATACGCTTTAGCATGTGAGTGAGAATAAATGATCTATAATAACCTAAACGCACGCACCGCTAATAGATATTGTCTGTTTGACCCCATTACGTATCGTCATCAGCTTCAAGTTGAAAATGCGTCTGTTAGGGAGAGGTTTTCACACATTTATAAAGGATGTTTCGTTCATCTCTCCAACCGATGTGAGATCTCATAATCCACCCTCCTTCAGGGCCCAACGTTCTCACTGGCACATCACTCGGTGTCTGCCTTTAATACCATTAATAAGAGCCTAAACTCACTGCTACCAGATATTGTCTGTTTTAGTCCATTACGTATCGACGTCAATCTCACAATTTTAAAATACGTCTGCTGGGAGAGATTTTCACACCCTTATAAAAGATTGTTCCGTTCCCCTCTCCAACCAATGTGGGATCTCACAATTCACCCCATTTTAGGATCCAGCGTCCTCGCTGCCACACCACCCAGTGTCCTCTATACCACACCCTTATAAAGAATGTTTCGTTCCCCTCTCCAACAGGTATGAGATCTCACAATCCACCCCCCTTTAGAGCTTAGTTTCAACCCCGTGTCTGGCTCTAATACCATTAATAACAGCCTAAAACCCATCACTAACAAATATTGCTCTATTTAGCCCGTTACATATCACTATCAGTCTCACTGTTTAAAGACACGTATGTTAGGGAGAGGTTTCCACACCTTTATAAAAAATGTTTTGTTTCCCTCTTCAACCGACGTGAGATCTCACAGAACCATATCACAAGAAAGTTTTTAGGGTTATCAAGTGTCGAATCGAAATTCTGAATTGAAACATCCAATCAAAACTAAACCGAATTATATTAAAACCCTAATTTACATCTATAGAAGTGTCAAACTAAGCACTACTATCTAGAAGATTGATTGTCCTATCTTCAAAAGAATCAATACCCAAAACAAGAAACAACATGTTCATTTAAAAGGAGGAGCCCACAGTTCTACCACTTGCAAGTTGAGAGTTGCAAAAAACCAAACCAAAACTCATCCAACTTCATCCCCTCTTGGTGTGTTTTCATGTGAGAATCACTTTTCTAACAAGTGGATGACATCAATATTCTTTGTCTTTTCTCATATCATCAATACATATAAAACCCGACACGAATCAGATGAACACAAACCATTTTTGTCTCGAAAGATCTCAATATGTCTACCAACACAATGTCAAGCAATCTCGAGAGCGAAACCTTTCGAGAATTCTTCGAAAATTGGTTGGTCGAGCAAAATCAATACCTGAGTGAACTCATTTCCCTAGCGAAAGCCAACGACGCCGATCCAACAACATGTTCGAACGATGTCGACATGCTAATCAAACGAGTCATGGAGTGTTACGAGCATTACTACAAGGTGAAATCCGATTGGATAGACCAAGATGCATTGGCAATGCTAAAGCCAACATGGATATCATCATTGGAAGACACATTCCTATGGCTAGGAGGATGGCGACCAAGCATGGCTTTTCACTTACTCTACTCGAAATCAGGTCTCCAACTCGAAGGTCGTCTTTCCGAGCTAATCCACGGCCTCTCGACGGGCGATCTAGCCGATCTCTCCTACGAACAAATCATGGAAACCGACACGTTACAAAGGGCGACGATTAAGAAAGAGAGGGAAATAAGTGAAAAGATGGCGAAATATCAAGAGACAATAGCTGATCCATCAATGGTGGAGTTGGCTCATGTGGCGAGTGAGTCCAAAAGGGAAAGGGGAGAGTCATCGGGTGAGTGCATGACAAGAATGGAAGAGCAATTGACGGTGGCTTTGGGAAGAAGAGAAGATGGTTTGAAAGAGATAGTGAAAATGGCTGATGAACTAAGGCTTACAACGTTGAAGGAAATTGCTGGGATATTGACAAAGTCACAAACGGTTCATTTTTTCATAGCGGCTGCGGAGTTGCACTTGAGGATTCATGAGTGGGGATTGCAAAGAGATTGTGGACGACGATCTAAGGAACCAAATTGATCCAAAAATGGTTTTGTTTTTGGAAAATAAAATGGTTTGATCTTGAAATAGTAAGGTAGGTATTGGTTTTGTTATTTGTGTTGTGTTCTTTGTTGTCTCAATTCAATAAGTTCTCTTGTTGTTGGTGGTATGTAATTGTGTCATATGGCATTACTCATTTTGTTTTTATAGAGGAATTTATGATCTTCATATGCTCAGACGGTCGTAAACTAGTCCCTTCTTGCTATAGTTGAGATACTCACCACGCGTTGTAAGGGCTCATCATGTAGATTTCATGTTGTGATATCTCACATTTATTGGGGAGGAGAACAAAACACCCTTTATAAAAGTGTGAAAACCTTTCTCTAGTAGACGCATTTTAAAACCTTGAGGGGAATCTCGAAAGGGAAAGCTCAAAGAGAACAGTATCTGCTAGCGGTGGACTTGAGCTGTTACAAATGGTATTAGAACAAGACATGGGACGATGTGTCAGCGAGGAGGTTGTTCTCTGAAGGGGTAGACACGAGGCGGTGTGCCAATAAGGACACTGGGCCCAAGGGGGTGGATTTGGCGGGGGTCCCACATCGATTGGAGAAAGAAACGAATGCTAGTGAGAACGCTGGGCCCTAGAGGGGGTGGATTGTGATATCCCACCTTGTTGAGGAGGAGAACAAAACAGGGAAACCCGAAAGGGAAACCCCAAAGAAGACAATATCTACTAGTGGTGGGCGTGTCAGCGAGGAGGTTGTTCCCCGAAGGGGGTAGTCACGAGGTGATGTGCCAATAAAGACGCTAGGCACCAAATGGGATAGATTTGGCGGGGTCCCACGTCAATTGGAGAAAGGAACGAGCGCCAGCGAGGACGCTGGGCCTTATGAAACTTGTGCGAAATTCTTCCAAGAACCACACACCAAAAATTCAACGTTCACTATTTTTCTAAGCATTTTTTTTTCTCCTCCGTCATCCTTAAATTCAGCTAAGACCCTCAATAAAATTGTAGAAGTTTGTGCTTAAAAGAAAAAGTCAAAAAATTAATCGGGGTAGAGACTCGAGTATTACATTAACCTAAAACGATAAGCGTACTTACACTGTTGAAACGCCTACAAGATATGTTAGATGTAATTATTTGATGAACGAATATCACGTACCCCATGACCCTATTTACGTATTAATATTTATGTTTCGATATTTGAATGAACTATGATACATGTACTTTATTTTATGTTTGACTATGATTGATATGTTAATATGACCATGTTTATGACTCATGTGACACAATGATGTACCGTCTATGGTAAGCATGAATGTAATATTATTTATATGTAGGTACGTTTCGTACGGAATTTATTTCATTATAAGTATGAAGTATTATGTGCATTATTTTATTGAACCATAATTTTTAATTTGGTACCTCAGACATGTTGTATGTCATATGATCATAGATTACTTCTCCAATATGTTATGTACGCACGTGTAACCCCCGATATTATTTGTGTTCCTTACATGTATGAAAGTGATATCTACATGGTCGGTGTGTCCGAAAGTGATAGTCACTTATATGAAAGTGATATCTACATGATTGGTGTGTCCGAAAGTGATAGTCACTTATATATGGATATGATGCATACCCGCCAAGACCTAGGGAATAGTAAAGCAATACTCACTTAGTAAGTTTTGTGCGTGATAGATCATGAAGCTAGCTAAAACATAAGGCGAGCACTTGCAATAAAGCCCATAAACCATAGCCCCTAGAGAATCCATATTGGCTCAAGTAAGCTTCGGGCAGCTAAGTTATGGCTAAGTTATGAGTCATTGCGATGCGATGAGTACCCAAATAGAGCTAGATCGAGATGTACTCCAAAGAGCCAAGTTATGAACCGTCGAGACACGACAAGTGACCAGATAGGACTAGAATTTATGAGACCACGAGATGAGGGGTATAGATACAGTTAGGACCTGCTAAAGTCAATCAAGTACGAGTAGTGTTTAGTCAGAGAGTGCAAAGGCCTGTAGAAGCTGAATTGAGTTGTGAAAGTTAACCGTTATTCCTAGACCGTCGTGTCGGGTTGGGTCGGGCCGAGATGTGGTATTTAGCTAAGTATTGGATTTGATTAAGAGAAGTAAAATTTAGTGTAAAATATAACTATGGATTGAAATCTAACGAAGAACAAAATTTTAGCAATGGAAAAGATAAGAAAGATGGTATGGTGTTGGCAACATCTCAAAAGGCAGTCGATATCGTTGCTAGCAGATACCACTCGCTCGCGCTCTCACGGCAATCGTTTAGCCACAAAAGTGCAGATGCAGAGTAGATCACACGAAGAGGGGGAGGGGAGAATTTCCATCACTGTAGCTCCTAATCAATTCCTTCAACGATTTCCTCAATGATTGATTCTTGCAACAGGTCTGTCTCTCATACCTTTTGCTTTTTCTTTGTTTTTACTTGCACATCAGTCTATGGAATCTCATTTTGTTGTCGTTTCAATGCCGCTTCAACTAACTAGCATGCTCTTGCCGACTTTATTCCCATTTCTGCGTGGTTTTTGATCAGGAGTTTGATGAGCTATCTTCGACAATTGTGGGAATGGGAATGGGGAACATTCTGTTTTACTTGTAATGTGAGGAATTCTGGTGATCTAGTGCTGTAAGTCCATAATTATTATTCTTCAGTTCGAGATTTCAAGTTCATGGCGCGAAAAAATTGCTCTGGTGTAGGGATTTTTCTTGTCGACGAGCACTATTGTGGCGTTTGGCTACATTAGTGTTTGGGTTCAGATGACGAAAATATATGTTCGTTGAGGCAGTATGGAACTGATGGTCGATTCTTAAACTACTGATCGTATCACTTGTTCAGAATTCGTCAGTCATATCAGGGGAGCAAGATTGCTATGTCTGAATTGGCTGATTGTTGGGCTTATCGAAGTAGAATGATTGAGTAGTCCAAGGACATTACTAGTTTATTTAACTCTTTTGTACTCCATAACTGATGAAATGGGAAAGGAAAATTTGTTGCAGTGTGTTGATGAAAAAGCTGAAGTGAATGGTTGTTCAACAATTGGGAATGATGAAGATTTGGGTTCTCAGTCTCGCCATAGTGTAGGCAAGGAATTTGGGGCAAGTTGTCGTGTGTGTCAATGTACTGAATCGGACAGAAGGGGTGATGCTGCCTTAGGATTTCTTGGCATCACTTCTCCGAAAATGGAAGCAAGAAAAAACGACGAGGATTCTAAGCCCGAGAAGCAAAGTGTAAAAAATGTTAAAAGGGATTCTGGTTCAATTGAGTTCATAGGTCCTAATGGGGAGGTTTTCATTTGCAAAGCTGATATTGAAATGGGTTCATGTCATTATGAAGATGCATTAGTCGAGCTTGGATGTTCTTGCAAGAGTGACCTTGCTCTCGTACATTATGCGTGTGCTCTCAAGTGGTTTGTCAATCATGGATCTACAGTTTGTGAAATCTGTGGATGTGTTGCAGAAAATATTAGAACTAATGACTTTAGAAAGGTTGTGAGTTCTTTGAAGGAATATGAAGCTTTAAGGGAAAGAACTGCTAATGGGGAACCTAATCCTATGCATACTAATACCGGTACTGATATAGATCCTGATGCTGTTGCTGCCATCCGCAGGCAGCGACTTTGTGAAATCTCATTGTGGTTTAGTCCTCATAATTATAGTAGCAACAATAATTCTACTGCAGCCTCCCAGGTTGCTTTGGAACATCCGAATATCATCTCGGAAAATGTTATTAATGCTGAAAATCCTGCAACCAGATGGGCTGTTGAGGGTACTGGAATTCTCCTTGCTACTGGACTGCTTACTGTGACGCTCGCTTGCCTAATAGCTCCTCGTCTGGGGAAGGTAAGTCTTAATAGCTATCTTATATTATAATAACTAATATAGATTATTCTTATAGAAAAAAAGTTCATTTAGAATTTTCTTTTTCAACATGGGAATTCAGAGTACTGGGAATTACTGAAAAATTAAGCTTCTCAGTAGGCCACACTTGAGTATCATGCCTAATGACACTACATAAGTCGGAAGCTACTGCCCTTGTTTTCTTATTAAGAAAACTAATGCCTTGATCATTTATTAATTTGACAGTTCTTATTTTGGGGATTTGACCACAAAAATCTACATTCTGATTAAAAATTTCATTCCTCAGCCTCTTTTGAAACACTCAGACTATGGAATCCTAGGCTTGGGATGTTACAAACATATAATGAATGATAATACATTTTTCTTTGATAGGAAACAATTTCATTTGATTGATATGATAAAATTAACAAAAAAAAAGCCTATCCATGAATTAAAAGAAACTTGTCTATTGCGCTATAATATAATAAACCGTAATTTCAAGAGGGGATTCAATTTACACAACTAAGAAAAATAATGAAATGTGTTTATGTCGTCCATGTAAGCTTTGGAGCTTCATTAAATTTCATCTCCTTAATGCAGTTGCTTCTTATCAAAAAAGAAAAAAAAAAGAAAAAAGAAAAAAGAAAGCAGGAATAATATAAAAAGGAAAAATATGACTTTAGGAGTATTTTTGTCTTCCTTTTCTCTAATGTGATATCCTTTTGGGTTTATTTGATTGTGCTTGACTTTTTCTCCATATCTTAAAAAAAAAATTCTATTTGGTGCAGAAAACAGCTAAAAGTGGCCTTCACATTCTTCTTGGAGGAGTTTGTGCGTTAGCCGTGGTTGTTTTCTTCCGCTTTGTGAGTATAATGCATTTTATACGGCCCTGAAGTTGATTTTCTGGCAATGTTTTATTATAGGAAACAATTTTATTCTTTAGTAATGTATAGAGGGTCTCACTCAAAGGTAGCTAGGCAGTGTACAAAAAGCTTTCCGATTGGCCATAATTTAAAATGGAAGAAAACGAGAGGAACAAAAAATAATGGAATTCTTAAGCCATAAAGAGGTACGGGAATTCTCTCATACGTTGTCCAAGTTACAGCTCGAATCTTTGAGATAGTATTGATTCTTAGCAAAGAAAATCTCCCTGAAAGTAATAAAAGGAGCAGTTTCCCGCATATAACATTGTGATGGTTGACAACTTCTGTTGATTCTTGGTGAAGTATTTGGTGAATTTTTCATTCATGCACTTTATTGAAAACATTACTGGGCTACCTAAGTAATTCGCATATGCTAGATGTGCAGGGAGGCAAACCATAATTAGCTTACAAGTAACTAGTCTGCCCGGGATATTTCTGCATTTCTATAACTGATGCCTACCAAGGTTGGTTAGGAACAGAGTGAGATGGGGGAATCTATAGGTAGCTGGATGGAGGGAGGGATACAATACCCTACCCTTGGCATAGATTTGATATGCTTTCCTAGGAAGGTCGTCACTGGCTTTTACAGTAAAGACATTTCATAACGTTTCATGGTTCAAGAAATGTCAAAATATTCCCCAAGAGTTAGACAGGACAAAAATTTGTTTGGGTTCTAGCTTTATGTTAGTTAATAGCATCTTTTAAAACTATGATAAAAAAAACCATTTGCAATGATATGGCCAAGGATTAATTTTTGGAATTAGGGAGGAAGTATGTGAACGGTCTGGAAAACAAAGAGGAAACCAGGGAGGTACTTACGCTTTTTATTTCTTAATTTCTTGATAATTAAGTGTCTTTGACCCCACCCAACATCCACTCGATTGGATGAGAACTGATTCACTCGCTATAATCCTGCTGAAGGGTATTAGAATAAATGAGGAACTGCTAGAGCCATTTAGTTAGCAAGGTTTTGTTGCGAGTCCTTTCGACCCCGTTCGGAAACCATATTTTCGTTCAGGTTTTTTAAGAGGACGTTTTATTACTTTCAGANTATAAACACGTTTAGTCTTTTTTTTAAAACTCTTCGAGTCCTTTTTTTAATTTTGAACGTTTCTGATTTATATATAAATTTTGGAAACATCAAATCTAATTTCTTATTTTTTGTTTACTTCTGGAAATATAAACTTCAATGCTCAGCCTTCTGACTTCTATTCCTTCCATTTATCTAGTTTGTGCTTACCAGGATAAAATACAGTCTTGCACGATATTGGGCTATTTTGTTCATCTTTTTGTTCCTGGTGTTGTTCGGCATTTGGGCATCGAGGACACATGGTGCTCGTACGACGTAATTCGGTACATTATGTACATTCTATTTGATCTTTTTTTCCATTCTCCACTTTATTAAGGCGATCTCACAAATATAGAATTGTTTAGTACTTAGTTAAGGTACCAATATCATGAAATATATCCTATAGGGTTTTGATTTTATGTTATGTTTTAGGTTGTCTGAGTATGAAGTTGACATTGGGAAAGGTAGTTAAGTATTCGACAGGATACAAAATACCCTTTACCTCTGTTTCCTTGCATCAGAGCTCATTTTTTATTTGTTAAAAGGATTTTCAATTCTTTTTAAAAAAATTGGTAAATTTTTCTCATTTCTGAAGTGTTCAGAAGAAATTCTGGTATGTATATGCAAAAATAAGTAAATAGAACAGATACTAGCTGCCTTGGCTTAAAATGGTTCATGAATGATGATTTAATTAGAAGATCTGCTATACATCATTTCTTTCTAAATTTGGGACGAAATTTCTCTCACTCTTTCTGTCTTAAATTAAATACTTTAGAAAAACTAAAACATAACAGTATTCTAAAGACATGCGAATGAAATTACTTCAAGGCTATTAATTAATTTTTGGTTGCTAGTAGCGTGATTATCTGCTTTTATTTCGACTTTGCTCTTTAAGTGTGTAGTACTTGGCAACTGTACTGATATAAAGTAGCTGAAGTTGGTATGAATTTTTTTTTGCTCTTCCCTAAATTGAATGAGAAAAAAAAAATGAATGAAGATGTGGTGTAATGGCGTGCCTGTGAGGACATTGGCCCTCAAGTGGAGTGGATTGTGGGACTCCACGTCGGTTGGAGAGGGGAACAAAGCATTCCTTATAAAAGTGTGGATGCCTTTCCCAGGTGGACACATTTTAAAACCTTGAGGGGAAGTCCAAAAATGAAAGCTCAAAAAAGACAATATCTGTTAGCGGTAGGCTGGACTGTTACATTCACAATGGAGGTGGTCCGTGTTGGTAAACATCCTCTTTGGTAGATTTTTAGGCCGAGTTAACTTGAATGTTTAGTGCATGTTTGAGACAATAATATTCGGAAGGATTGAAGTGAGTCAACATGGTTAGAGGATATGCCACAGAGGAGAGGAAATGCTGGATACTATTGTGCTACGTGCAAACATCTTTTGATACACTATATGAATCATTGAATTAGTATTGAACCAGATGTAATTATGAGTCTACGTACTCAATTTGAGCATAGTTTAATTGTTCAAGACATAGGCTATCGACTTAAAAGATTAGAGGTTTGAATGTCTTCACCCCACGTGTCGTTGAACTTTCAATGACATCTACCTCAAAATGAGTCTACTTTGTAGTTATTGGAAGGTGTGATGATTATGACTACGATTGTGGTTGATGCACTATGCAATGTCGTACATGACAATGGGTAAGTGAGTGTGGATTATTTCGTCTTGTTCAAATACACTCAACTCGTGTCAGGTTGATTTATTTGCTAGCCAATTTGACTGGATACATTCAAAACTAATTGGGTTTAAGTTTTTTTTTCTTTTTTAGTTGATCTATAGCGGTCCAAATTCAGAAGATACATGTCCTGAATGACCTCTCGTAAGTGTGTGATTAAACTACTCAAATTGAATACTAGTTGGTTGCTTGTTTTCAACCCTGGCGTGGTAGGGCATTGAAGCATCCATCTTAGCTAGATAAATAGTTATCAAGTTCGTTAATATTTTCATTGACATTGATATTTTCTTTTTTATAATACATGTACATTAAATTTTCAGAAGATAACAACTTATAAACGAAAAAAATGAAGTCTTGAGAACCATTTGGCCTATGAAAGGTTGAAGACGAGAGCCGCCCAGAGACTAAACAATCAAACAGAACGAGGAACGTGTTTCTCGTGATCTAAACAAACTTTTGAATCATTTCTTTAACTTCTTCGATCACAAGCCAAGCTTTGTGCCCTCCAATCACTTCTGCTTTCATTTCTCCATCCTTCCAAAGCTAAAACAATAATTTTGCAAAATTTTTAACTACCTTATTTGTCCCTCTCTCGACCCAAAAAGACGTTTCGGGTACTCAACAAAACTAAAAAATAATACGAGAGTCAAATATTTAGAGAAAGCACTTCTTCAAAGCTTTTGACCCGAGAGTTTGATCGAAAAGCACTTCCAAACGATTTTAAGAACGTAAAATCAACACCCGAAACTGATTTTTCAAAAGAAATACAAGATATTTAACAATTTATAATCTAAAATTTAAAAAATAATAATAAATAAAATTGATCACCTGAATTGTTGGCATTTTCTGCATAATGAGAACATATATAAATTAATAACTTAAAGGATTTGAAGAACTCAAATATATATATATATATATATATATATATACATATATATATGTATATGCATATATATATATATATGTATATGCATATATATATATGTATATGTATACTTACAGAGATGTTTCCACGTTTAACTAGAGATTGAGGGACCTTATTCACATCCACATAGTAAAATTTTGCTCTGCAAAATTTTTTTTTTTTTTTTTTTTTTTGAGAAAAGTTAGTAAATAATTAAAATAAATAAATAGTAACGACCCAGATCCACCACTAGCAGATATTGTTCTCTTTGGGCTTTCCCTTTCGAGCTTCCCTCAAGACTTTAAAACTGTCAGGGGAAAGTTTCCACACCTTTATAAATAGTGGTTTGTTCTCCCCAACCAATGTGGGACATCACAATCCACCTCCTTCGGGACCCAGTGTCCTCGCTGGCACTCTTTCCTTCCTCCAATCAATGTGGGACCGCCCCCCTTTGAGGCCCAGCGTCCTTACTGGCACACCGCCTTATGTCTACCCCTTTCGGGGAACAACGAGAAGGCTGGCACATCGTCCAGTGTCTAGCTCTGATACTATTATTATGATGTCCTACATTGGTTGGGGAGGAGAACAAACCACCATTTATAAAGGTATGAAAAACCTTTCCCTCGCAGACGCATTTTAAAGCATTGAGGGGAAGTCCAAAGAAGACAATATCGGCTGTTGTCACGTAAATGAAAGGTTAATAAAATAAATGTTACTTGGTAAGATAATCAGCAGCAAGTTTCTCCAATTTAGGCTTCAAGTAGATGCATTTCCTACACCACGTTGCCATCCTATTCCCCATTCATTCCAATTTGGATTAATTACCCTTAATTAAGTATAATTTTATGTTAATTTTATTTATCGACATCTAATACACGAACACCTACTCGTACACATAGTCTCCTTCATTATAAGGATACTCACAACCAACACGAAAAAAAACAAATTAAACGAGGGTATGCTGACACAACTTAGCTCAGTATAGAGAATGAGTAGGGTTGTAGCCCTATTCTCGAGTTGGTCAAAACCCGACCAAAAACATATCAACCCACCAACGAAACTAAATCAAATTTTCCGTTTTTAAAAAAATCAATTCTGAACTTTTAAAAGTTTCAATAAGACTAAGCTTAACAAAAAAAAGTTCAAAAATACTCTTACCGTTAATATTTTGTTTCAAAAATACTCTTAAACTTTTAAAATGAATTCAAAAATATCATCTAACTTTCAAAAATGTTTATCGAGAATATCATTAATTTTTTAAAAAGTTTCATTAATATTCGTAATTTTTTTAAAAAAGTTTAAAAATACTCTTACCGTTAATACTATATTTAAAAAATACTCATGAAATTTCAAAATATATTACTGACGTTTATAGTATGTTTTAAAATTAAAAAAATCGAAGAGTATTAATAAATATTTGTTTTCATCTAAAACTCATGTTAATATTTTTTATTTTATTTATTTTATTTTTTTAATGTTGATATTTTGTAGACAATATATTTAAAGATGTTTTTATTAATTTAGTTATTATTATTAAAAATAATAATAATAATAATAATAATAATCTAATTAAGCTAATGGGGGTGAAATGACGATTAAGTCCTTTCGAGATAAAAGAAGGAAGAGATACGAACCAGTCGATAAGAACCGGCTGAGACAGTTCCTGGGCGTGAGCCAAAATCCGATCAAGCTGCTCGGAATCCTCAATGGACTCCATCTCCACCATCGCCGGCCGGGACAGATCCGGCCAAAACCCAGCTTCCGTCCCCATCCTGAACTCCCTCCGCCGCAGCCTCCGCCGCTCCCCATTTCTCCGGCCAAATAAAACAGACCCAAAATCTCTGTTCACAAAACACCGCCTCCCCCCATTGCTCGGAATTTGGTGTTGATTGTGATGAACTTCGCTGTACAGAATCTGAGCAGTGGTCGCAGCCAACACAGACATATCTGTAGATCCTCTCTTCTTGTTCCCTAGGAGGTCATGGCTTCGATCTGTGAAGAGGGGTTTTTTCTTTTACTTTTTTGAGGTTTTTTGGGGTTTGGGATTGAAATGGGAGCGTTTAGGGAAGGGCTTGGCTTATCCATAGGGTGAATTGGGGGCCACACGTGGGAGGAGTGGAAGGCATATCCATCCAATCAAATTAATTTGTGAAGATTTAATTCTTTTTTTAAAAAAATTTAATCCAGTAGATATTCGCTCCGGGATCATATTTCAATCTTTGAATCGAGGTCGCATACTAGCTTTCGGTTTCGACCGAACAATAGGAATTTAGGTCGTAAAAGAAAGGTATCGACCCCCCGTTGGGACGGTAGCCTTGGCTTTTGCCTCTATCAGGGGGTGGCAGCCCCAGTGCTCCGACAGCCCTAAGCCTAGAAGCAAGTTAAGCGGTAAAAAAACCCATATCCATCTGGCATCGGGGATTGCTGTCTTTAGAGGTTTAGGCTTGTGCCGAGAACAAGTTATGATAGAATACGTATTGTTTATCGGATAATTTATTGAATGTTGATTAAGTGTGGAGGATATATGTTGTTTAAGAGGAGAGAATCGTTGGTTTTTTTTAGTCATTTCTCTTTCGTCAAATCATCGAGAATAGGATCAACAGGCAAAGTCGGGTCGGAAATTGAATGACAGATCATGAACGTGTACACAAGCTGGAGATACAAATCAGGAAACACAATGGTTGAGACCGAAAGAAAAAAGGAATTAAGGAAGACTACTTACTGACGGTATCTGGTGCTACGTGTCACAACCTCACTAATAAGACAGGTAAGGCGTGACCCTGACAAGGTGATGACCCTCAAGTGGCTCATTTGGCCTCGTGAGGGCCAAGATAGATGAAAGTGTCATGATGTGATAGAAAATGACGGTGCATCATCCAACACACCAAGAAGAGTGTGCATCGAAGTTAAGTTGAGGCATAAAAACGGTTGAAGAGAAGGATAAGTAAGGTCCCCGACCATAACCTCAAACGTCGGAGTTTCGATATGAGTTTTGCATATGACTTTAGGGTTAAGTCTGTTTATATGATGAAAAGTCATCAAATTTGGTGTCAATCGAATATCTAACGAATGCCCTATAAGGTCGTATGACTACTTGTTAAAATGATGTCTACTCTAGAAACGATAGAAATGTCTCAAAACGTACTATAGGGGGAGACATGGAGTCAGCTTTCTACACCCTTGGGCCCTGTTACTTAAGTGAGTTACCGTATGACACATACGTTATCACAGTGTGGGCGAGTATTGCGAGACGAGCATCTCAGGGAACTTTCTTTGAAATGGGTCTTTCAAGGACATTGTCGAACATCAAGGGCGTGCCGACATTGTACCCCAACTCATGTGTTAGAGGTCGATATATGCACCTGATATCTTATACGAATTCCATAAATGATATGACATGGACATGTAGACCAAATGAATGGATGTTCGGGATGTCTCAATGATATAAATGACACATGAGTCCGTTCTCGATGAGCATTGACATCAAAAACGTGTTAATCGAGAACCAAGATGAGAATATGAGATACAACGTTGCATACAAGCGACCTTTGTTCCGAGTAGAGGTAAGGTCGAGCCAAGTGACTTGCTCTAGTGTAAAGGCAAGTCAATTAGGTCGTAGACGATTGAACATGCATGCACAAGTGGTGTGTGTGGACGAACAAGTTTGAATTCCGCACGAGCTGTGTTCGATTAACTAAGACAAATCTCGCTTAAGGTCCGACAAAATCACAAAGACAGATGAAAAACGTATACAGGGGATTTGAGTTACCCTTACGACTTGTCATGATCATGTTAAAATCATGACGCTACACGGTTGAAAATGTACGATCGTGACACTACGCTTGACGATGGAACGCTCGAGATAATAATATATGATTTTCAAACGAATATTGCAAATAGTAATAATAAGGGTCCATTATTTGTCCACATTATGGAAGCAATTTCTAGAAGGCTCTAATTTCTCGGATAAAACCCACTTCAACTGCTGGAGCTGCTAGGGTTTATCTTCTTCCTTCTTCTCTAATCTTCTAATCCGTTGAAGCCGCGGCTCTCTCTTCATCTTCAGGTGCTCTTCCTTTTCTCATTTCTATTTCGTTATCTGTTTTCTTTCGATTTTTCTCGATTCTTCATTTCTGTGTCCGAGCAATGTGTTGCGTTGTGGACGTTGAATGTACTTGGATTCACTTGAAATTGAGCATTTCTTTTCGCACCAATAGGATTCCGTTCTAATCTTTTCTCTACCTGTTTTCTGGATTTTTTTTGGGTGTTTTTGTGGATAGAACGTGAAATGGCGGCAGCTCAGCTTACAGGATCTCTAATTTCTGCGAAGAATCTGCCTTCTTTCAATGGGCTTCGTCCTTCTGCGGTGAAATTCTCTCCTTCTATTGCTCATATGATAGTGGGGGGTCGGGCCAACAGATCTTACACTGGCTTGGTTGTTAGAGCTGCTACTGTGGTTGCTCCAAAGGTTTCACAACATCCATTCTTCTACACCTTATCATCTTCTCTTTCTTTTCTGTTTCATACAAGGATATGCCTCTTATATTTGCAAATTTGAAATGCATTAGCCAATTAATTTTTGTTTTGTTTTGAGCTGTACGTCTGTGAAATATGCTTCTTCACAGTATATTTCTAATTTTTTCTGCATTTTACTTGAATGGCTGCTTCTGCATTCCCCTCTTACTGCTTCCACGCATCTAACTTCCCGTCTCTCGGCATTTTGTTGTCCATTTTAGTGGTTGATATTTCGTTTTTCATTGTGAGATCCCACATTGGTTGTGTAGGAGAAGGAAACATTCTTTTTAGGAGGGTGGAGACCTTCCTAACAAACACATTTTAGAGAACACATTTTAGAATCCTTGAGGGAAAGCTGAGCCAGACACCGGACAATGTGCCAGTGAGGAGGCTGAGCCACAGAGGGGGTGGACACGAGGCGGTGTGCCAGCAAGGAGACTGGTCTCGAAGGGGGTGGATTAGGGGGTCCCACATTGATTAAAAAAGGGAACGAGTGCCAGTGAAGACGATGGACACCGAAGGGGGTGGATTGTGAGATCCCACATTGGTTGGGGAGGAGAACAAATCATTCGTTATAAGGGTGCTAGACATGTTTTAAAGACCTTGAGGGGAAGCCCGAAAGGGAAAGCCCAAAGAGACAATATCAGCTAGCGGTGGGCTTGGTTCGTTACAAATGGTTTCAAAGCCGGAGACCGGGCGATGTGCCAGCAAGGACGTTGGGCCCCGAAGGAGTGGATTGGGGGTACTATTGATTGAAGAAGGGAACGAGTGCCAACGAGGACGTTGGGCCCCGAAGGGGGTGGATTGTGAGATCCCACATTGGTTGGGGAGGAGAACAAATCATTTTTATGGGCGTGGAAACCTCTTCCTAGCCTACCCTTTTAAAAACCTTGAGGGAAAACCTGAAAGGGAAGGCCCAAAGAGAACAATATTTGCTAGCGGTGGGCTTAGCCCGTTACACCGTCCCTTGGGGCTGATATTTCGTTTTTCATAGTCCGGTGTAGTTACATAATTACAATCGAAGCTGCTAGCAGTGTGTATGTGTTGTGATAGGTAAGTTTTAATTCAATGAAACCAGTGTGGGTGCTTAACCAAACAGCTATAAGTTTCTGGTGGTGTGCATTTCATGTTGAAGATGGTTTTCTGAGTCCATCTATAAGAAACTTACTCTGGTTTGTGAATTGTTATGTTTCAGTACACTTCGATCAAGCCATTGGGCGACAGAGTGTTGGTGAAGATAAAGGAAGCTGAAGAGAAGACTGATGGAGGGATTTTACTTCCAACAACAGCTCAGTCGAAACCTCAAGGTGGGGAGGTTGTTGCTGTTGGAGAAGGCAAGTCAATTGGAAATACCAAAGTGGAAAGTAGTGTAAAGGTACGAATTTATACATGTTTGGAGTGGCTTTTGATCTTCTTATGCTGTTAATTGATTCAATGCTCTTCTGATTCGGTAGACTGGTGCTCAAGTTGTGTACTCCAAGTATGCTGGAACTGAGTTAGAGTTCAATGGTTCAAAGCATCTTATTCTGAAGGAAGATGATATCGTCGGTATTCTAGAAACCGATGATGCGAAAGATCTTCAGCCCCTGAACGACAGGGTCTTGATCAAGGTTTGTCTCCTTGGATACTTCTCCTCCATTTGACAACCATTAGGCTTTTTGTTCTTAGTTTCTGAAAATTAGGCTTAATAACAGCTTGTTATCTGCTTACAAATGTTTTCAAAATCGAAGGTAAATTTTGGAAGCAAGGTGTGTGAGATCCCACATCTGTTAAACATTCTTTGTAAGGGTGTGAAAATCTCTCCCTAGTAGACGCCTTTTAAAAACCTTGAAAGAGGACAATATCTGCTAGCGGTGGGCTTGGGGCCGTTATAAGTAGTTTTAAAAAACTTGTTTTTGTTTTTGATTCAGAGAGATAACCCGGGCTTTAGACAACCAAACACAATTTTTTATCATATGGGACCAGATAGTCAAAACATTGGAATGTGCATGTTTTAGAAGCTTGGCGCTGGCCTATCTAGAAAATCTTTCTGATATAATGCCATTGACATGTTTTTATCATATTCCAATTGTTTTTCATCCTTCTCCTAATCTAAGAACGAAAAAGTTCTATTGATTTGGAGTATGGGAGGCATAATGAAGCAGCTAATCAAAGAAACATGAATTATAACAGATATGTAATACTTGTTCTTAAATTATATCTCAGGTGGCTGCGGCTGAGGAAAAAACAGCAGGAGGTTTGTTGCTGACAGAGGCATCCAAAGAGAAACCGTCGATCGGAACGGTCAGTAAGCGTGTAAATCACACCCTTCGATTCATTAGAGATTCATATCAGCTGTGATTGACTTGAAAATTATGGTTTATTCAGGTGATAGCAGTTGGCCCTGGTCATCTGGACGAGGAGGGCAACAAGAAACCGCTTTCGATTGCAGCGGGAAATAACGTTATGTACTCGAAGTATGCTGGGAACGAGTTCAAGGGCAAAGATGGATCTGATTACATCGCTTTGAGGGCTTCAGACGTGATTGCAATTCTATCTTAGTTGTATTTAGTCTGTGATTGGTTATATAAAAACTCATGTTTTTTGTGGTTTTGCTTCGCTCAAAGAAGGCCAATTGAGATGGATTTTGAAGAAGGCAACTGAGATTATTTGAGTAATAACAGGAAATTCGTTGATCTTGTTCCATTTTGCTGCGTCCTCGTGGTTTCGTTCCATGTCTTCCTTAATAGGACGTTTCGTGGTTTCGTTCCATGTCTTCCTTAATAGGACGTTTCGTGGTTTCGTTCCATGTCTTCCTTAATAGGACGTTTCGTGGTTTCGTTCCATGGCTTCCTTAATAGGACGTTTCGTGGTTTCGTTCCATGGCTTCCTTAACAGGACGTTTCGTGGCTTCGTTCCATGGCTTCCTTAACAGGACGTTTCGTGGCTTCATTCCATGGCTTCCTTAACAGGACGTTTCGTGGCTTCGTTCCATGGCTTCCTAAACAAGATGATGCATACAGTAAACTATGATAAGTCAAATATGATACATATAGTAAACTGTAATTAATCTCAATAATACTAGACATTAGCCTATAATCAAAGGTTAAACATGATGCATATATTAAACCATAATGGAAGATTAAATATCTTCAATCGTCGTTACAATGTGTCTGATAGTTATTTTTTAATGAAGTGGCATTTCAAGTGGATAGATTGTGACGTCTTCATCCAATAATGTTTAATAACAACGTTATAGGCAAATTGTTCCTCTAAACTTGCTCGAAATTGTATTGATTTTGAACTAGAGATCGTAAATTACCGATACATAAACAACTATTATACATAAAAGAGAGTTAAGGGAAAGACTTTCCACTTCCTTTCCTCAATACATGACAAGTTCAAAGCTTTGAATGTTCAATATCTTGTGATGAAAGGCTTATAAACCTTAAGATCAAGCACAACACCAATAAGAGAGCCCACACCAGCAGCAATGGATATCAAAAGGCATCCCATGCTCATAGTTTGAACACATACCCACTTCACACTCCATTTAGCTATCTTCTTCTGAACAATATACATCTGAACCGGAAAGTAGACCGACAACGGCCAGAATTGGAAGGCCCCCATAATCCCGACGATGTCGTTAAAGAACGGGAGCAACATGGCGACGACGGTGGTGAAGCACACGAAAAGGGTTCGCCATACAAGTCGAAAGAAGTTGATATTGTACGAGCGAGAGGAAGAGAGGGAGAGCCTGTAATGTTTGGTGATGAAGGCGGAATCGGGCCATGTTTGAGCTGCCGTCTTCTCGACGAAGGCAAAGACGGGCTGACAGAAGACTTGGTAGGCGCCGACGAGATGGACGACGATGGCGACGTTGGCGATGTCGAGGAGCCAATACGGGTTGTAGAAGCCAAAGCCTGTCAAGAGGTTGCCTGGGGCGTTGTTGCCAAAGGCTGCATAGCCCATGCATCCACAAAGTAGGTAGAAGATTGTGGTCACTGCAATGCTGAATCCTGAGGCCTTCTTCATTGTCTTTGCTTCTGATGGTGGGCATCTGATTGTGTCCTGCGTTCGATATAATCTCGATTATGTTAAATCAAATCCCCGTCTTAGTTAAACGTGCTTCCGTGTTCGACATCGACACAAAGAATCAGAAACCGTCAACTAAGAACTAAGAATCTTCATGAATTGGATTGAGTCGGGTTGAGTCGGGTTGGAATAATTTTTCAATCCTACCGAATTGTCCTGATGACTCTTATTAAATAATGAACTCAATCCAATCAATCCTAAAATATTTGGTCGAGTTGATTAGGTTGATCATGAGTTTATAATCAAGGAACACTGTCTCCATTGGTACGAGGCTTTTTGGGAAAACCCAAAGCAAAGCCACGAGAGCTTATGCTCAAAGTGGACAATATCATACCATTGTGGAGAGTCGTGTTCATCTAACATGGTATCAAAGTCATGCCTTAAACTTAGTCATGTCAATAGAATTCTCAAATGTCGAACAAAAGACTCCAAAAGAAAAAGGAGTCAAGGCTCCTCGAAGACATAATAAAAAATGACTAAGCCTCCAAAAGAAAAGGGAGTCGAACTTCGATTAAGGGGAGGGGTTGGATGAAAGTCGCATGTCAGCAAATTTAGGGAAAGATCATGGAAATGAACAATAAAGTCGGGTTAGTTCTAGTCAACCCTAACTAATGCAACTCCCAAAGTCCTTGACACAATCGTACTTTTTTTAAGAGTAGATTTTACGATTAAGCAGCACTCACTTCTCAACAGCAAGTGAGCTAAGTCAATTTTGTATTAATGTCGTCAAGAATCGGGCAACGTATACTCAAGTCTCTAGAAAGTTTTAAAAAATGGGACAGAAAGGGTCTGAGATCAACCGGTTGACTGGGATTTTTGTGATTTGCTTAAAGGAAAAGAAAACTTTAATTAATCTAATCCAATTAAAAGTGTCCATGTGGACAGAATAAGCTTTTTGAAGTTTCAAATATATTCGATTTTTTATTTATTTTGTTTATAGAATAAAGGAAAAAGAAAAGTAATAAATTAATCCTTACATTATTCGGGAATATTATGTACTTATTTTATTTTACTTTTTGGTCACTAACTTTTGTATTTATTCCACTTTATTTTATAATTTTGATTTTTCATTTAAAATCTTTTATTATTTTTTTCCTATTATTATATGATTAATTTTAAAAAATAATATTAATTTAACTAGAAAAGGAAAAAAAAAACTTTTTAAAAATGGTAAAAGTGAGGGGAAATAAATAAATAAATAAATAAATAAATAAAAAAGAAATAAAAAAATACCTGAATTTCAATAAGGATAACTGAAAAAGAATAGGCAAAAGCAATATCTCCAAGTGCTTGAAAAGTTCTCCAAATCTTTTGGGTTTCAGTCACTGTTCCTTTAAAACTCCCATTTTCTGCACATCAAATTAATATTTATTTATTTATTTATTTATTTATTTATTTATTTGTAAGATTCTCGACTAATAACTTCAGAGTCGATATTTTTGGATAATTCATCTCTAGACAGCTATTAGATAAACCGACTTTTTAAAGTTTTTTTTTTTAATACTAAGATTGAAAATTATTTTTAATTTTTTTTAAAGTTCTATTTTAGTTAAAATTCATTTGAAATACTTATTTTAAAATTTTAAAAATATATATTTTTATAATTTTATTAATTATAAATGTATTTTTTGGATAATTCGTCTCTAAACATCTATCAAATAAAATCGACTTTTTGAAGTTTTATTTTTTTTTATATTAGGATTGAAAATTATTTTTGAAATGAAAGTTAATATTAAGTACATTATAAATTATTAATTCTATTTTATTTAAAATTCATTTAAAAAATTCTTATTTTAAAATTTTTAAAATAAATATTTTTATAATTTTATTAATTATAAACGTATTTTTTCTTTACTTTTTTTAAAATAAAAAAAAATTAAAGTGATTATTATTTAATACTACATTGAAAAGTTATATTAAATACACTCTAAATTATTAATTATTTTTTTAAAATTCTAGTAGAAAATTTGATTTTTTTTTTTTTAAAGAAAATTAAAACACATTTATTTTTAAAATTATCCTAAACCCATTAGAAAAAAAAATATTTAAAAAAAAAAAAAGTTTTTTTTTTTTTCACTCTTTTTTAAACAATTACCTTTATTCTCCCAAACCCTTTTTTCAGCTGTAAATCTAAACATGGATAAGCTACGAGCTACGAACGATTCTTGGTGACGAACTCCCGAACATTTCTTTAATCATTTTGAAACGAATCGAAAGAAAATAAAGGGATTTTTAGGTTAAAACCTGCAACTTTGGCAATCCCAAGAGCAAGGCCAATGGTTGAATATGTAAACGACATGATAGCAGCCACTGTGGAGAGCCACCAAATTTGGTCAAATTTTGG
This sequence comes from Cucurbita pepo subsp. pepo, assembly GCF_002806865.2. Lineage (NCBI taxonomy): Eukaryota > Viridiplantae > Streptophyta > Magnoliopsida > Cucurbitales > Cucurbitaceae > Cucurbita > Cucurbita pepo. The sequence goes on along the minus strand of NC_036656.1, from coordinate 886,696 downwards.
AATTTGAGACAAAATTATCTCCACAACTCCAAATGATACCATAAATGGATTGCTTGACATACGACATGGACTCTTTCCCCCACTTTTGTGGAAGCAATTTGACCGTTTAACCGCCCTGCCAAACACGAACCACACGAACAATAAGCTTTTGAGTTAAAACCCAAAAATCGAAAACCGAAAGTTATAAGTTATATTCGAGAAAGTTTGTGTTTTGTGCTCACATCATGCTGATCGATGACGCGATTGTATATCCGATTGCGACTCCAATCAAGTCCATGTATTGTATTACTCCACATACTACTGTTTGACCTCTGCCTGGAACAAATCTCGATATTATTTAAAGAACTGGAGATGGATTGATCAATTTTTTTGGTTTGTTTGTGTTACTTTGCATACCTAGGAAGGAGCGGACTGCATGCATGTAAGTATAGTTTCTCTTGGCGTTAACTGAGTCGTTGGAGCGATAGCAATCAGTGAGCAAACAAGAGGTATAGTAACTTATGAAGGCAAATAGGAGCATCACGATGGGACCGGCAATCCATCCGAGCTGAGCGATCGCCCATGCTAACGATAACACACCCGAACCAATTACGGCTGTGATTATATGAGCACTTGCTGTCCAAAACGTACCTAAACATTCAAGAAGAAACGAATAGATGAATTGAATTATGTATTGTAACGAACAGAAGATGAAGGAGATGAGGAGATCAATTACCAGTCCGCTTGGGGCGACCATCATCATCGGAGCTCGAGGAGTCATTGATCGGGAGCACGGCCATGACGACGGAGTAGGGTTGGAAAGGGTGAGGGGAAAGGGAGAAAGGTGATGGAGCTAGGGGGAGGAGAACTATCTCTTTAAATAAAGTTTCAAAAAACACAATTAATTAAAAATAATAATAAAATTAAAGTATAAAAAAAGGTTAATTAAAAAATGCACAAATATATATATATATATATATATATATATATACACGTTTTGAGAAGGGAGGACCCTTAGGGATTTTCAATCCTTCAATTATTATCTAAGAATTTGCAAGTCAACCAGTCAAAAATTTTCTCCTTTAGAATTGGGTCGGGAAATTAGGTTTCATCGTTATCGTCACAAACGGGAAAAATCTTATCTTAAATGTAAAAGTATTCGATATTTGAATTTGACGAGATCGACACACTACTCGTCCAAAATTCTAAGAGAATAATAACCTATTTAACTTAGAAATTGTTCGTTATTATAAAAATTTGACTTACTTAAATATCGGTATGCTTCCTACTTGGCTTATCTGTGAGCACGTTTGTTTTGCTTGGATTATACTGTAGGTCTACGTCGACTAGCTCTAACCATCTGTGTTGCCTCATGTTAAGTTCTTTTTGTATAAAAAATATTTCGGACTTCTACGATTCATGAAAATTTATTCTTGGCGATCACGAAGTTTTGGCAATCTTCTCTATTTAACCAATGGGAGTCCGCTTTGAAATCGTTCTCTTTGTGTTATGGTCATGTTCGTCCAAGACGTGTTGTCCGTAGCCACATGACATGTTATGTCAAACTCTTTATTTGATTTCATGTTGTATTGTCTTACTATTGAATTTTCTGTTTGTATGACTACATGTCTAGATCTACCAGACCTGAATTGCCCTAAAATGTATTAGGGGATGCAACCAGTCGTCAACTCTTCTCATCTAGATTTTGTATGACCGTTCAGCGAAATCTTGTCTAAGTCTGCCATCCTGAATCGCTTCAAAATATATTATAGGGAGATGCGACTAGTTGTGAATTCTTTGTACCCAAATTATATGATATTTAAGCGGTGGGCATATAACAACTATCAAACTTTATTTCAACCTTACCTTCAAACTCTCTTTCAAAAATCTCTATGCTCCCGTTTTTTAAAACTTTTTTCTCAAAATCGGCCAGAGACTTGAGAATACGTTGCTCGACTGTAGGCGGCACAAATCCAAATTGACTTGACTCACTCGGTGTTGGGAGTGAGAGCCGTACAACCGCAAAAGTCCGCTGCTAACAAAAGCTTTAAGAAACAGATCTAAATTACGACAATAACAAATTGTAACTTGTTTGGGTCTAAAGAAAATATCTCAACCCGACCCAACCCAACCCACAAACACCCATAAATATTAAGTAATTGAGTCGAGCGGATAAGCATTGTCATGTCATAAAGGGTGAATTTTAACGATAGACTCACTACCTATTATTGAGAATTGATATGTCCAGTGTCACGGTCTTACATTTTTTACCGTGCGGCGTCGTGACCTTGACATACTCACGACTAGCCTTGAGGGGAATTAAGCCCCATATATATTTTTCAGCCCGACTTTGTGGCATCGTCCTCCTCGATCGCATCATGACACTCTTCTATATTGGCCGGCATATGTTCGAATGGGTGTCTCCTGAGGGACGCCACTTTGCTTGTCATGGTGTGAGGGTCACAACCTACTCTCTCCATTGTATGGTTGTGACATTCTCCCCCGCTTAACTTAGTCATCGTCCTCGATGACTTACTTGAGTCACAATCATATTGCAAATTGTGACATCTAACACCCGTGTAACAAAAAAAAAAAAAAGTTGCATAGTATTACGTCGGAGTGGAAAAGATTTCAAATAGTAATATTGATTCATGTCATGTCAATACAACATTGAACCTATTGCTCGTGCTCGTATAAATTTTTACATATTTAAACTAAGATTAAACAAAATAAAATAAATAAATAAAAGTTCAAGAATACTTGGATTTTTTTTATTTTATTATTATTTTGTAATTTGGATTTTAATTATGACAAATGGCCAACCTTCATTCAATAAAGTAAGAAGGTGAAGACCAAATTTGGTTCAAAAGTCAAAAGGTATTTAAAAATAAAATTAAAAAATAGAGACACGTGGAAATTGGAAAATGCATATAAATAAAGGTAAAAGAAAAATAAAAGTGAAAGGATTGAGTGGACTTTTTTTCTTTAAAAAAAAAATAATAATAATAATTTCATACTTTTAAAATTATTATAAAAATTAAAAATATTTGACGTGGGAGAGCTTAATAAAATTTTAATTATTAATATAATATAAATTATCGATAATTAAGAGTTTTTAAAATAATAATAATAATCAATAACCTAATTAATTCAGAATTTGTTCGTTGGTCCAAAAGATTTTTCCAACCAGTTCAAAATTGGAATAAAAAAATATTATTATTTAAATAATTTGTTTTAAATATTTTTAATTTGTTTCTACGTGAAAAAAATAAAAGAAGGAATAAACTAAATTAAATAATCTTAATTTAACATATATTCTGATTAATGTGGTAAATTGTGTTCAACGGTATTTAATGAAAACACCCAAAATTAGATGCTTAAGAGAAAAGAAAAGAATTTGAATATTTTTTTTTTATTTTTTTAAAAAAGTTGCATTTGACCAAATTGATGGGTTGAAAAATACAAACCCATGCAATTATAATTTTATATTAAATAAAATCTAAATTGTGTCGATAGCTTTGAGAATTAATTTCACGAGTGAGTTTGGTTATTGTAAGTGGCCTAACCATAGGATAGACTAAAAATTATATGAGTTATGATGATGTATAAGCTGTATCATGTGATGTCGTATACTAGCGTATGATGATGTATGAGTTATGATGTGTGTAGCATATATATTTCGATGAATGATGTACTTGATATGTTTGATGCACTTTATGACAATATGATGAGTATAATGATTGCATGACGTTTCACTTGATATGATGATGTTTTTTCATATTGAGCATTTTATATGATGATGAGTGTCATATTGCATCATGTTGTTAGATCGACATAGAACACAACACTAAAAGCATGAAAATGATATAAATATAAAATATCCATGAGCATGTGTTACATAGAGTAACAAAATGATGAGACTAGAGGGTTGTGTCAGAAGAAACATTATGATAGACTTAGAGGGACTTCATGCATATTGTGTGTTCATAAGCTTAGGGTTACTTTAGATGATGAGTGCGAACGCACACAGTATGATAACGAGTGCGAATGTGCATATTATGATGATGAGTGCGAATGCGCATAGTATGATCATGAGGGTGTTCATGAAGCGCATGACACTATGGAGTTCTGCTGACCCCCGGACGTCGCTACAGATTAGCTTGACCGGAGGGTCTAGAGGTGTGCGAGCACTCTGGGGATTCACACTCGCACGTGTGAGTTGTGTGTAGGGAAGTACACATCAATTTTGTCCGAGACTGGAGACCTCCCTTATTATGTTAGAGATAGGTCCCTAAATCATATGATTGCATGTGTTTGCATTTGCATGACCCCTATAGTGGGGTCACTTACTGAGTATTCTTCGAAATATTTAGGTCGTGTGCCACATAATTTTTTAGGTAAAGGCAAGGCACACTTGTATGGAGGACGACGACGTCGCGAGCAGAGACTGTGGCACGTGCATAGGATAGACTCATATTTAAATTCCTAGTCTTAGGTTAGAATATGTTGTTTTTCATTGGTTGCATTAAATTATTTTGTATTTGTTTTTATTTTCTCTAAATTTCAGAATTTTGTATTTAAGCACGTAAGACTATGACTGTGTTTTCCATAGAAGAAGTTGTTTTAAGCGTTTTCGAAGTTTATGTTATAAATGATGTTTATTTTAATAGTTGTATTTCCACACTAGAGATGAGCATGAGACGTCAGTAGCGACTCTGAGTATGTGAAAATTTAGGGTTGTTACAATTGTACTCTTCTATACACGACTTATGCACATGCACATAAACCCACAAGGCCAATACCACTTTCTCGTAAATGTAGGACTGCATATGGGCTTGCATAGTCACACGAAGGTGAACCATGAAAAGAAATAGGACATGAAATCATATATAAGTACGCGTCTATACAACCATGCCTAGAGACGTAATCCATGATTCATAGACAGACAACATGCAAGAGGTCCCACGTATAAAATCATGTTACTATAGAAAATCAATCAAAATGGATCGAGAATTGAACTCATTGTGGTCAAAATAACTACGTCCAAATATTGAAAATTCAGTTCAACCGAATTGATTGGGTTCGGTTTAATTGAACCGAGTAACATCGCTCTTCTTCTTCCTCAAACTACCTGTGTATGCATGCATTTTTCAGAAAATAGGTAGAGCTCAAACGGTTTTTCTTTACTTTGTTCTCATGATTCGAAGCTCGATTCAACTCAATACTTTACCAAAGTTGGTCATCTATATCTCCAAACATATTCGTGCAATTTTCATGAGCTTTCATTTAGAAATCCATGATATATCATCAAGGTTCATATCCTTACTCAAAATTCGAGTGAGGTTTAAGTGACCGATTATAACCTTTTCAACCCTCGATATCTTTTGGGAACTTCTTTACTATTGAAACGAAGCTAATGACACAAAAATAAGCCCTCAATGTGCCCTCCAAAGAGAGAATTTACCAACTCAAAAATGAACCGATTCAAGCCTAAAACAGATCTTTGAACCTCGAACGGAATCTTTGATTCTAGACCTTCTCAATCCTTGATTTCTTCACAAGAAATGTTTCCCTTGACACGTTATTCACAAGCTCTTAAGGGGAACTCAAACCTCATTCATCTTTTTCGCCCATCTTTGTGGCTTTATTGGACCTTAGGTAAGGTTCTCTTTCGCCAACTGAACACCACTCGTACGAAATCTAAGCTTGTTCACCCACACACTACCCATGCATGCATGTTCAATCATCTGCGACTCTAGTCGACTTGCCCCTATACTAGACCAAGTCACTCTGCTCGACCTTACCTCTACTCTAGGCCAAGGTCTCTCATATGCAACATCACATCTCAATAATCAACTTGGTTCTCATCAACCAACCCATGCATCATGAGGTCATCCCATGTCTCAGGACACCTCGACCATCTTGACTTGCTCGAGCATTTCTATCCAAATTGATCCATGTGTTGCTCATCTCATCGGGACATTCTAAACATCCATCCATCCTGGTTCTCATCGAGACATGAACCTTTCCATGTCCATGCTAAGTCATTGACGGGATCCATAACATAGGATGAGATGTAATGTCGGCACACTCGTGCCATCCGGCACTGTCCTTGATACTTTGACACACGTATGTGTGATAGGATAGCTCACTTACGCCACAGATCCCGAAGGTGTTGGAGAGCTAACACCAATTTCAAATCTTTGTGGAGAGACGTCATTTTGCGAGCGACCATATGCCTTGTAGAGCGTTCATTGGATATCCGATTAACACCAAATTTGGTGAGCTTTCATTTTTTATATAGACAAACTTAACTTCAAAACAACATACCTAAACTCATATCGAAACCTCGACTTCTGAGGTTATGGCCCAGATGTCTGCCCATCCTTCTCCGAGTTTGTCTTCGACACTCGTATCACCTCATTCTTTCCAATCTTTCTTATGCCTCAGCTTGGCTTTAATGCACACTCTTCTTGGTATGTTGGATGATGCACCATCTTCATCAGTCGCATCATGGTACTTATCTGTCTTGGTCCTCGCCACTTGAGGAATGTCAGCTTGTCTATTGAGATGTGAGAAGGTTGTGCACAATCCTCCACTTAAACTAGTCATTGTCCTCGATGACTTTCTCAGGAGCACTTGCATCGTCTATTGTGACACCGTGCTGGAGCCACTAAAAGTATACACCAATGGCTCTAGCACGGTGATAAATTATACGACGAACGAGCATGAAATACAACCCCGACGTATGCATGAAAGATATGATAAATGATATGAAAAACAATATGATATGTACGGAATACTAGCAGAGTTGTATTAAATGATAATGCAAATGGGAAAATGTTGGGAACGAACACGTTCATCACAAATAATAAGCGTGGTAGGTTGTGAACATTAAAAGAGTCCTATGCCAATGGCATTTTGGGGCATGGACTTGGCAATCAATAACAAATGTGAACATGGCAAGTTGTAGCCAATAGATGCGATAAGAAATTTATTAGAGGTAGATGGATATCCAATGTTCTTGGTGCCCAACAATTATTATGTCGTACAAATTATTGCTCATTCCCATTCTTCTTCAAGTACTTATAGAATTCAAGATTTTTTGGTCAATATTTCATAGTTTTTTTTATAATGGAGTGAGATTGACCTGTTCTAAGAATTCTTGTTCAAGGGAACGTTTTATGTAACGGCTCAGACCCACGGTTACCAAATACTGTCTTCCTTCGACTTTCCTTTTCAAGGTTCTCTTCAAAGTTTTTAAAACGCGTCTTCTGAGAGAGGTTTCCACACCATTATAAAGGATGTTTCGTTCTACCCCAATCGATATGGGATCTCACATTTTATGTATATATATATATATAGAATAGTTCTTTTACGACTTTGAAATTACTATTTTTTTTATAACGATCCTATTTTTTCTACTGAAATAGAGTCCCTATACATTACATAACTGTTAACAGTGAAAAATATCTTGAGATTTCAAAAGTGTTTAGTGTCCATATATAACCAGAAACATTCTATTTACAACTCATAAACTAGCATGTTTATCTAACCTAATAGAAGACATTATTCAATGTGAGTGTTGAGATTTATGACCTAAAGCGTCGTTCTTGGGACGAAAAATGTAAAAAAAATCGTCTTCAACCTTCAAATTTGATGTGTTCAAAGCATTGGTTGAGAATCCTTTCCAAACTATTGATCTAGGCTTTTGAATCACGGGACCCAGAATCTAGAAAGAATCAAAAGTATAATTTATGGGCTAAAAAATAACCTTTTCCTTAAAATGGAGCGTTTAGGTGTTGGAATACTTCTAAAAATTGTTCGATCTACTTTAGGAGATTATTTGAATAAATCTTGGGAAGGAATCTCAAAGGGAAAAATGTTTTGAAGATTCATTTTCAATTAAGTCCAAGAATGGTAAGAAACCGATTGGAAAGATCACAACTTTGATGAAGAAATCGAGTTGAATCGAGTGAGTTCGGTAGAACAAGATATGATAATTGGAAGAAATTAGGAAAGATCGCAATTTCGAGAAAACGGAGGAAATCTATAAATTCTTAAAAATTGTTTGAAATTCATATGCAAACGTGTTCATAGGAGATTGAACTCGCGTTGTCTGACACAAAAAGTTCGAAGCTCATAGCAAGCGGAAAAGCAAACTCGAGACGCCACACATCGTCCAAAGTAGTCCTTCGAACTTTCTCAAGTAATACTTGTAGAGATCACTAGGACATGCAAACGTACGAGCATATCTTATCTTAGGTAGTTATAATATGCATGATTAGGACTCTGGAGGGACAATTTGGATCAGGGCGCTATGGATGGTGTATACAAAAATGCCTCTAAGATAAGTATTTTTGTGGTTGAATTTTTTAAAAGTTGAAAATTCTCGTTCCATTTGCATGGCACGTTTTTTTTTGTAAACCTGACCAACCCAATAAATAGGGTTACCTAATGACATTGTTCAAGAAGTGTCGATATTTAGTTATTTTTTTGTTCTATGACAATATTGAACTATGTTATGATATTATCATCCTTGACTCTGATGAACAACTATAGATTGATTTGTGTTTGTTTGTGAACATTTAATATTTTTTTTATCTAAAACTTTATCTTAAAAGTTATGAATTATGGATAAATAAAAGTTTTTAAAAAATTAATTTTTTTTTAACCATGGCAACCCAACCATAAAATACAGCGTTACTAATCAAACTAACCCGAATTTTTGGGTTGGTCCAAAAACTTCTCTCAACCCAATCCAACTCAACCCGGCCTATGTACGCCTCTAACTCAAACTAAACCCCTACTTACAAAAAAAAAAAAAAATGAATATTTAGCGTTTGCAATCGATATTAGTGATGCAATGTAACTTATAAATATTTGATATTTAAACTTTACGAGGTTTTAGTTATGTAATATGTACGGTGGATAAGTATGATTTTTTTAAATAATTAAAAAATAAAAACAAACCATCTGAATGTTCAACCTAACTTAACCCGAAAATTGAAAGCGTATAATAAACGCGTTATTAAGTTAACACAATCTTAAAAATCGAAGGACTAAACGAAGGACTAAACTTATATATATTTGCATACATACCCTCCAAAGTTTTGAATTTACCATTGATGTGGAAAATGTCAAACCCACCCATACTAGTGTCATAATGGCTGAAGTTATTACATGTTTCAACCTCATATTTAAGAATTATCACCTTCCATTTTTTTAATTGAAGATGGGTATATATTTATTATATGGTAGGGATTTATGGTTGATTAATTAACTTTGGGGGACCATTTTGCAATTTCTAAAACTTTACTTTTAAGGCAAAAGCTTAAGCTACTCAATAACGAGGGGGCCAGCCTCCGGAGACGTTTAATGGGCGTCCTAATTTTGGTCATAATTCACCTAAAAAAAACGGCCAACTTTTCCCTATGCATGTGCACGTTTTAATAACGTAAAAATAATTCACCTAACAGATATTGTACTATTTGTGCTTTCACTCTCGGGTGTAAGGTTTTTGAAACACGTCTGTTGGAGAGAGATTTTCACACCCTTATAAAGGGTGTTTTGTTCTCCTCCTCAACCGATGTGGAATCTCGTACTATCGTTATTAACTAGCACCTCGAATTATATCTATAAGAAAGGAAGTGTAGCACGAGTGAGTATATAAAAATATACTCACTTAAGAGACTTACAATTGATCTGGGCCTCCTTGTTTCATACCGTGTTCACGAATCTTAGGGTGTTATGATTAACTCTTTCTTTTCTATGTTTTTATAATTATGCTTTATCATATACTCTATGTGCTCGTAGTTCCAGACTCGCTTCCACCATCTACGAATCGTCTATTCGACTCCCTGATTCCTAAAATAGCATACAGACTAATAGTTAAGCATACTCATGACCCTAATTTAGCATTTGGTGCATCTGTCAATTGGTCCCCTTGGGCTAGTAGACTACATAGTTAGACTCAACATTGGACTAGCAAATTATCGAGGTATATTGTATACATCCATGCCCCTATTTTTTAGGGCAGGCTTATTGTAGTCTACGTGGCGTCCCTTTAATAGTCCCCACATTGTATATTCATCATCTAGGGCATCACCTTGTATCACCGTCAGATAGTAAATCATTATGTGGACCCCTATGAGTCGGGTTGACGGATAAGGATTGGCTAGCAAAACCCCTATTCATCCCCACGTAGCAAAAGAAAGTGTAATACGGACCATAAGCATAATTCAAGAGAAACACAGTATGTTCGATAATCAAGGAACCCGAACATGCTCTTACTTCAATCTTAGTCTCCCAAACAGACTCTCATGTGGGCCTAAAATAACACATTGCATGTAACTTAAACTCTAACATCGATCTAGCAAATTCATCCTACTCCGCATTTGTAAGAGTGAAAACTATTCCCACAGACCAACACGAGTCCTTTCAGCATACTTTATGCCCACTCATTTGCATAAAACACGTTTAATCATGAAGTTTCCATAATTGAGGCACCGAAAAGAAAGGTGCACCTTGTTGGTATAGATAGTAACTTTCATTTCCTTTTAAGTCTTCCAGTTATCTTATCCTCAAGATCGCTCTCATTCATATATGGTTTCGGTTCATTCATGTATCCCTCCTTTACTCGGGTGTCACATGTCCACGAAGTTTCACTTTGGTTCGTCCATAAACCACATCATATTGAGTAAAAACAACTTTAACCAAGTTAGACCAAAGATCTAGAGAAGTATGACAATTTTTATCTTCTCTTTTGACTTTCATAATTAGTAAATCCGTTTGTTCGCACACAAATAACTTTGATGATAATCATACTAAATGTTATTGTCAAAATCTGGATCGAGTAATGAACCCGACCTTCACTTGACAACGATACAAAACTTTTTTAAGGAGAGAACCTGACTTGCAAAACAAGAGAAACTTACACATCAATATGATATTTGTCCTAGAGGCTTGGATGTTTAATTCAACTAGGAGAAACTTAGTCTAGCAAGGATATTAAGAAATAGAAAGAATATTATGTATTAAATTCTTCAAGTTAAACCATAGTATTTATATAATCAACCAACCATTTTCGTGGACCAATTTGTGAGCATGTCAAGAAAGAACTAAATTGAGCTGAACCAAATCAGGATCGTAGAAGAGAAACTTGGGCTGGTTGAGGTCGAGCAGGGAAAACGCCTCAATCATGCAAACGACTCTCCAAACGAAAACAAACTATCAAATCGAGTACAAAATTTGTAATACTTATTTAATTTTAAGGTACAATTTAACCTTTTTTTTCTTTTCAATAATGTGAAAACTTGTGATATGAACCCAGACATCTCAATCATGTAATACCAACTAAGAAAGATTCTTGGATGATTACAAATTCTAGGTAAGATGATAATCTAGAATTATTGTCTTTAAAAAAAATTATTTAGATTACATTTACATAGTCGCTAATTATGGTCCTAAAGTATAAAAGTTACGATTTTTTAAATATCTCATGAAAGGTCAACAGTTTCATATTTTACATTATATAAAGTCATATATGTCAGTCTTTATAAAAAAGGAATTTGTGCGTTTCTTTAGCTAATGACAAAGTTTATTTACAATTCTACATAGTTTAGATTGTATATTTAGAATCATTGAAACGATCGATCTTATTTTTGGAGTGATTTGAATCTGAATCTTACCATTCATTTGATATCAATCTTTGGTGGGTATTTGAAAAAGTAATACACATAAAGTAAAAAGAAGTAGCTATTAATATATTGATTAAGATCATTAATTTCCAACCAACCCAAACTTACCACAATAATCTTTTAGTGAGAAAATGAGGATCCATCCATTCCAACCAACTTTCTCTCTCTTTGTTGCTTAGTTTTTATCAGCCAAATGTATATATAAAAATGTGATTTCATATGCTTTCTTCTTGCTCTCTCCGTCGCTCTCCATTGCTTGTTCTTCACAAATTGATATCAGTTCATAACCCATAAGGCCTTGCCTTGGCGCTGCTCCATACCCATAACTCATATCTAATGGGTTTGTTCAATTCTCGTGGGGTGGCTTACAAGCCTGCCAATGATGTCGATTTGAGTCCCACCAGCTCTGAATTCTACCTCACAGCCAATGTCAAAGGTTTCTCTTTTCTCTCTCTCTCTCTCCTCTCCTTTTTTTTTTTTTCTCTCTCTTCTGTTGACTTATGGCTGTATTGGGTCTTGGTTGGATTTTTTTGATTTCTACCTGTTCGTGTGTTTGGTGGGAATTCTAATGGGTCTCGATTGAATTTTTTTGTTTCTACATTTTGTGTGTTTGTTGGGAATTCTAAAGGGTCTCGGTGTCGGATTTCTCGATTTCTACGTTTTGTGTGCTTGGTGGGGAATTCTTATCGGTTCCGGTCGGATTTCTCGATTTCTACATTTTGTGTTTATTGGGAATTCTAATGGGTCTCTGTCCTATTTTTTGGTTTATACGTCTTGCGTGTTTGGTAGGAATTCTAATGGGTCTTGGTCTGTTTTCTCGGTTTCTACGTTTTGTGTGTTCAGTGAGAATTCTAATGGGTCTCAGTCGGATTTCTTGATTTCTACGTTTGGCGTGTTTGTTGGGAATTTTAATGGGTCTCGGTCGGATTTCTAAGTTTCTACGTTTTGTGTGTTTGTTGGGAATTCTAATGGGTCTCGGTTGGATTTTTAAGTTTCTACGTTGTGTGTGTTTGTTGGGAATTCTAATGGGTCTCGGTTGGATTTTTAAGTTTCTACGTTTTGTGTGTTTGTTGGGAATTCTAATGGGTCTCGGTTGGATTTTTAAGTTTCTACGTTGTGTGTGTTTGTTGGGAATTCTAATGGGTCTCGGTTGGATTTTTAAGTTTCTACGTTTTGTGTGTTTGTTGGGAATTCTAATGGGTCTCGGTTGGATTTTTAAGTTTCTACGTTGTGTGTGTTTGTTGGGAATTCTAATGGGTCTCGGTTGGATTTTTAAGTTTCTACGTTTTGTGTGTTTGTTGGGAATTCTAATGGGTCTCGGTCAGATTCCTCAGTTTCTACATTTTGTGTTTGTTCGGAATTCTAATGGGTCTCGATCGGATTTCTCGTCTTCTCCGTTTTGTGTGTTCAGTGGAATTCTAATGGGTCGGTCATATTTCTCGATTTCTACGTTTTCTTATTCTAATTGGAACAACCCGTTGTTCCTCTAGATTATTCCATAGGTTTTTAGATGTTATTTTAGTCTCTATACTCTTAAAACGTCTTAATAATAGAAAAATTACGACCCGAAAAAAATGGGCCAACCTAAATATTCCTTATTAAATTAAAGCCAAGGTTAGTTGGACAATGAAAAGGGCATTACCAGGAGAGGTGTTTTCAGATTTTTAGGAATTTTTCTAATTTTTTTTGTAAATTTAATGCTTTTAATTCTCTGTCTGAAAAATTACTAAATTCATATGCAACCTTGTCCCTCTCATGATTTAAAATTGAAAAATATTGTAACTATAACCTAAATTAGATATAAAAAAAAAAAATTGTTATTTATTTTTAATTTCTTTCCTAAATAATTTTAAATAAAAATTTATTAGATTACTGGACCGAAAACAAATCTGACAATGACCTGAAACAACAGAGCCGTGATTAAAATGAACACGTAAAAAANTTTTTTTTTTTTTTTTTTTTTTTTTTTTTTTTTTTTTTGTTATATTCCAATAATATTTTTAAATAATAAATGGGAATTATGATTAATCAATTGTTATAATAATTACTAATATATAGGTTTAGAAAATAATTAATTAAGTAAGAAATGGATGAAATTAATTTTAGAAATTATTTAATTATTTAAAATTTATTTTTAGCTCCTCGAATGGTTGGAATAGTGGTGAAAATATTTGCGTGGGTCCTAGAAATGAGGATTTTGGGGAGATTGCTGTTGTACGTTCTCAAGGCCAATAATCTCATTTACAAGGTACATTTTCTCCTCTCTCTCTCTCTCTCTCATATTTAATATATATACGCCTAAAATTATGATAAAAATATTATTCAATATTGACGTTGATGTCGGTCTCGAGGGTAATTTTGTAATTTCCTAGTTTTTAATTCAAGCATACACTTATTGTCATCTTAAAAGGTGATGACGGGCTCTATTGCCTCTGAATTGTTAGGCAAAAAAAACTTAGAATAGGAGTTGAATTCTCTATTTTAAAAATAATATTGACGTTGATGTCGGCCTTAGGGGTAATTTTGTAATTTGTTGGTTGTTAACTCGAACATACCTAATTAACAATACACTTATTGTCATCTAAAAAGCTGATGACTCTCATTTTATCGTCCTAGAACTGTTAGACAAAAGAACTTGTAGTAGGAGTCGAATTTTCTATTTTAAAAATAATATTGATGTTGATGTTGGCCTTAGGGGTAATTTTGTAATTTGCTGGTTGTTAACTAAGAACATATGTATTTAACAATATACTTATTGTCATCTAAAAAGTTGATGGCTTGATTTATCGTCCTAGAACTGTTAGACAAAAGAACTTGTAGTAGGAGTCGAATTCTCTATTTTAAAAATAATATGACATTGATGTCGGCCTTAGGGGTAATTTTGTAATTTGTTGGTTGTTAATTCAGAACATACCTAATTAACAATACACTTATTGTCATCTAAAAAGCTGATGGCTCGATTTATCGTCTTAGAACCGTTAGACAAAAGAACTTATAGTAGAGTCAAATTCTCTATTTTAAAAATAATATGACATTGATGTCGGCCTTAGGGGTAATTTTGTAATTTGTTGGTTGTTAACTCGAACATACCTAATTAACAATACACTTATTGTCATCTAAAAAATTGATGGCTCGATTTATAGTCCTAGAACTGTTAGGCAAAAAAAACTTGTAGTAGGAGTCGATGTAATTTTAAAATATTAGTAAAATCACATAAGGTTACAATGGTAATTTAACTTTATATTTATATATTATTTTATTATTATTATTATTGGTGAAATTTTGGTCGTTGGTTGGTGACTTGGGTACAAAACCTGACAGCTCTTTTTAACTTTTGTCTTGTTTTACAATTTTTTTTTTTTTTAATTTCTCTAAAAAAATATTTATTATTGTCTTTTTTTATAAAAATAAATAAAAATAAGATGATTGTTCTTGTTTGCTGTTCAGCTATGTTTGGAAGTGCTTAGTACAGTACAAAATAATAATGTCATATTTTATAAATGATTAATTTTTTTTAAATAATAATAATAATAATAAAATATATATATATATCAAATTTAAATTTGANTTTTTTTTTTTTTTTTTTTTTTTTTTTTTTTTTTTTTTTTTTTTTTTTTTTTTTTTTTTTTTTTTTTTTTTTTTGTGGAATAAATTGAAGGGCTGAAGTAAAATTATAATATTTAAAACATTATTTGATAAAAATTTTTAATCTTTTATTTTTAAAAATCGTCTATTTTCCTCCATTTCTATGGTATTTTTTCAATAATGGTAAATTAACTCGAATTTCTAGTAAAATTTAAAATAGAAAAAAAATATATTTTTTTTTCTTTTTTTAACGGTTAAATTAATAAAATATATATATATATTTAATTTTGAAAACTTTCAATAATACCCTTAAACTTTCGATAAAAAAAAATTAAAAACCTATAATCTAGTGATTAGAGTGAAAGAAAAACCTATTGTTGGATGATCTAGTGATCAATAAGAGCTCAAGCTAGCTACCTACTTAAAAAGACCAATATTGTAATAATTCAATCCCACTGTTAGTCGATATTGTCCTCTTTAGATTTTCTCTTTCGGGCTTCTCCTCAAGGTTTTTATAACGTGTCTCTAGGGAGAGGTTTCCACACCCTTATAAGGAATGTTTCATTCTCCTCTTTAACTGATGTGAGATCTTACAATCCACCCCCTTTGGGACTCACCGTGTCTCTAGGGAGAGGTTTCCACACCCTTATAAAGAATGTTTCGTTCTTCTCTTTAACCGATTTGGGATCTTACAATCCACCCTGTTTAGGACTCAGCGTCCTCGCTGACACTCGTTTCTCTCTCAAATCGATGTGATCTCACAATTCACCCCCTTCGGAGTCCAGCGTCCTCGCTGGCAGATCGCTCGGTGTCTGACTCTGATACCATTTGTAACAGCCCAAGGCCACCGCTATCATATATTATCCTCGAGCTTCCCCTCAAGGTTTTTCTAGTGTGCTGCTTGGAGAGGTTTCCACATCCTTGTGAAGAATGCTTCACTGGGATCTCACAATCCACTCCCTTTGGAGCCCAGCATCCTTATTGACACTCGTTCTTTTCTTAAAACGATGTGGGATCTCACAATTCGTTGAGCCCAAGTAGTTGTTTCGTGAGACTAGTTGAGGTAGGTGTAAGCTAACCCAACACTCGAGATATAAATAACCCAACACTTGTTTTTCTATTTGGTTAAGGTTACTTTATTCTTGGTTTCAGTTGTGAATTGTTTAGGAAACTAATATGAACTTTGTATATTTGATGCCATTTACTATTGTTTACTAACATCAAAGTTATGCAGCTCGTTGGAAATGCGGAGATAGAAGAATCGCCTGTTTTTTTACCCTGGCATCCTGTAGAAGGTATGCTATCTTTCTCATTTACCCTAAACCCTAAACTCATTTCTCATTTTTCATTTTGTTCTTAATTTATCTTGTAACAGTCCGGTGAGTTTCCACATCTGTTGGAGAGCGGAACGAAGCATTCCTTATAAGGGTGTAGAAACCTCTCCCTAACATACGCACTTTAAAAATCGTGAGGCTGACGGTGATACATAACAGACCAAAGCAGAAATTATCGGCTAGTAATGGGCTTGGGTTGTTCCAAATGGTACAGAGCCATACACTGGGTGGTATGCTAGCGAGGACGCTGGCCCCTAATGGGGTGAATTGTAAGATCCCACATCGGTTGGAGAGGGGAATGAAACATTCCTTATAAGGGTGTGGAAACCTCTCCCTAACAGACGTATTTTAAAAACTGTGAGGCGGACGGTGATACATAATAGACTAAAGCGGACATTATCTGCTAGCAATAGGCTTGAGCTGTTCCAAATGATATTAGAGCCATACTCCGGGTGGTGTGCCAGCGAGGACGCTGGCCCCTAATGGGGGTAGATTGTGAGATCCCACATCAGTTGGAGAGGGGAAATGAAACATTCCTTATAAGGGTGTAGAAACCTCTCCCTAACAGACGTGTTTTAAAAATCGTGAGGCTGATGGTATAATGGGCCAAAACAGACAATATCTTCTAGCAGTGGGCTTGGACTGTTATAAATGGTATCATAGCCAGACATTGGGCGGTGTACCAGCGAGGACATTGGCCTCTAAGGGGGTGGATTGTGAGATACTACTTAGGTTGGAGAAGAGAACGAAGCATTCCTTATAAAGTTGTGGAAACCTCTCCCTAACAGACCCGTTTTATAAACCGTGAAACTGACGGCGATATATAACGGCCAAATTGGACAATATCTACTGGTAGTGGGCTTGGATTATTATAAATGGTATTAGAGCTAGACATCAGGCAGTGTGCCAACGAGGACGCTGGCCCCCCAAAGGGGTGGATTGTGAGATCCCACATTAATTGGAGAGGGGAACAAAGCACATTCATTATAAGGGTGTGGAAACCTCTCCCTAACAGACATGTTTTAAAAATCGTGAGGTTGACGGCGTAACGGGCCAAAGCGGACAATATCTGCTAGTAATGGACTTCGGCTGTTACAAATGGTATCAAATCCAAACACCGGGCGATGTGCTAGCGAGGATGCTGGCCCCAAACGGGGTGGATTGTGAGATCCCATTTCGACTGGAGAGAGGAACGAGTGCCAGTGAGGACGTTATGCCCCCAAGGGGAGTGGATTGTGAGATCCCACATCGGTTGGAGAGGGGAACAAAGCATTTCTTATAAGGGTGTGGAAATCTCTCCCAAACAGACGCGTTTTAAAAACCGTGAGGCTGACGACGATACTTAACGGGCTAAAGCGGACAATATTAACTAGCAATAGGGTTGGTAAATAGCTCATATTTTTTACATTGAGAAACACACATCTTTCCTTAATGAAAAATTACTTTGCAGAAAAAGAAAATGAGGAGGTGAAGTACATAGGCGTGGCTCTGTCTGAAACAGAACAAGTTCAAGAGGCAGTTAGTTGTCTGCCTTCATGGTCAGACACAGAAGTGGATTCCTTAAACCCTTCATTTCACAGATGGACAATAATGGACTATTCAACAGCATATCGTTCAAGAAACATAACTCCTCTAACTGTAAGACAATTTTTACCTTCTCATGTTTTTCTTGTTCATCATGTTCTTTTCATATGAGCTTTGGATCTTCTTTTGCTTTATAGGTTGCAGAGAGATTCATAGCAGCTGTGAGTGAATCATCCAAACCTCCATTGAACATGTCATTCTTCATTAATTATGATGTCGAAGACATTCTAAAGCAAGCAGCTGAATCAACTAATCGTTATGAACATGGTACCTATTAGCCTTGGGAGAAAAGTTCATGTGTTCTAGACTATTATCTTGTCATTAGTTTCTTGTTGTTCTTATGAAAAGTTGTTCGAGTTTTTCCTCTCGTTCTTACTCGTTATTCTGACTCGTCCCAGGACAACCCCTTTCAGTTCTAGATGGAGTGCCAATTGCTGTCAAGGATGAAATAGATTGTCTTCCATATCCTACTACAGGTAACTTGGTGTTTCTCAGTTTTTCGTGTCGAGTCGTTCTCATGCGTGTGAGTATATATGTAATGCCCTAGATCCACCGCTAGCAGATATTGTCTTCTTTGGGTTTTCCCTTTTAGGCTTCCCCTCAAGGCTTTAAAACGCGTCTGCTAGAGGAAGGTTTCACACCCTTATAAAGAGTGATTTGTTCTCCTCCCCAACCAATGTGGGACATCACAATCCATCCCCGTTCGGGGCCCAGTGAAGACACTGGCACTCGTTCCTTTCTCCAATCGATGTGGGACCACCACCAAATCCACCCCCTTTGGGGGCCAGCGTCCTTACTGGCATACCGCCTCGTGTCTACCCCTCTTCGGGGAACATCGATAAGGCTGGCACATCGTCCGGTGTCTGGCTCTGATACCATTTATAATGCCCCAGATCCTCCGCTAATAGATATTGTTCTCTTTGGACTTTCCCTTTCGGGCTTCCTCTCAAGGCTTTAAAACGGGTTTCCACACCCTTATAAAGGGTGATTTATTCTCCTCCCCAACCAATGTGGGACATCGCTATATTTTATTTTATTGCTTGATAGCGCCTTGTTCTTGTAGGGGGGACGAGTTGGTTGCACAAACTAAGACCTTGTACCAGTGATGCAAGCTGCATACAATACCTCAGGTTATGTGGAGCTCTAATTGTTGGGAAAACCAATATGCATGAACTTGGTATTGGAACAAGTGGAATAAACCCTCATCATGGGTGAGAAGATCTGATGTTTTCTTGCTTCTTTATGAACTGTCAAATACTATAGTACTACCCCTTGCACATTGTTCATAAAATATAGTGTCTAAACATTACATCATGACATGGTTCCTCATCAAACTCCAAGGTTTGATCTAAGATGGTATATTTTATGAATGGCTCGTGTAGGTCGACGAGAAATCCGTATAATACGAGCAGGATATGTGGAGGTTCTTCTAGCGGATCGGCTGCTGTTGTTGCTGCAGGACTATGTCCTGCTGCTATAGGTGTTGATGGAGGAGGTAATTTTGTTTATGAATAAGGCAGTGCTAGAGGTTGTGATTATGATTAGATTAATAAGAAAGGGATGAAATTATAAGCTTAAAAGGATGAATATGAAGTCAACAAACATGAAATATAGGGATATAAGGTATAATTTAAGCTAATAATAATATTACCTTTGATGGACTAGCTTTTCTCATACCACTCTCTAATCTCTCTTTATATTTCCATGTTGATCCTTGGTTTATCTTTTCTTTATCATCTCTCTGTTAAAAATTTGATAATAGAAAGAATGTACACACGAAGAAAGTATTTGTGAGATCCTACATTGGTTGAAGAAGGGAACGAGAAGCATTCCTTATAAGAGTGTGGAAATCTCTCCCTAGCATACGCGTTTTAAAAACTTTAAGGGGACGCCCGGAAGGGAAAGTCTGAAAAGAATACTATCTGCTAGTGGTGGGCTTGAGATGTTACAAATGGTATTAGAGCCTGATGCTGGGTGGTATACCAGCAAAGACGCTGGACCCCCAAGGGGGTGGATTGTGAGATCCCATATCGGTAGGAGAAGGGAACGAAACATTTCTTATAAAGGTGTGAAGATCTCTCCCTAGCAGACGCATTTTAAAAACTTTGAGGGAAAGCCCGAAAGGGAAAACCCAAATAGGATAATATCTGCTAGCGGTGGGCTTGGGCTGTTACAAATGATATTAGAGCTAGACACTGGACGGTGTGCTAGCAAAGATGCTGGACTCTCAGGGGAGGTGGATTGTGAGATCTCATGTCGGTTGGAGAGGGGAACGAAGCATTCCTTGTAAGAGTGTGGAAACCTCTCCATAGCAGATGCATTTTAAAAATCTTGAGGGGAGGCTCGGAAGGGAAAGCCCAAAGAGGATAATATATGCTAGCGGTGGGCTTAAGTCGTTAGAAATGGTATCAGAGCCAGACACCGGGCGGTGTGCTAGCAAGGATGCTGGGCCCTCAGGGGAGGTGGATTGTGAGATCCCACGTCAATTGGAGAGGGGAACGAAGCATTCCTTATATAAGGGTGTGGAAACCTCTCCATAGCAGACGCATTTTAAAAACCTTGAGGGGAAGCTCGAAATGGAGAACCCAAAGAGGATAATATCTGCTAGCGGTAGACTTGAGCTATTATAAATGGTATCAGAGCCATACACCAGGCAGTGTGCTAGCAAAGACTTTGNGGAAGGGAAATCTCAAAGAGGACATGTGAGATCTCACCTTGGTCAGAGAGGGGAACGAAGTATTCCTTATAAGGATGTGGAAACCTCTTCTTAGCAAACACGTTTTAAAACCTTGAGGGGAAGCCTGGAAGGGAAAGTTCAAAGAGGACAATATTTACTAGTGGTAGGCTTGGGCACTTACAAATAGTATCAGAGCCNCCAGACACCGGGCGGTGTGCTAGCAAGGATGCTGGGCCCTCAGGGGAGGTGGATTGTGAGATCCCACGTCAATTGGAGAGGGGAACGAAGCATTCCTTATATAAGGGTGTGGAAACCTCTCCATAGCAGACGCATTTTAAAAACCTTGAGGGGAAGCTCGAAATGGAGAACCCAAAGAGGATAATATCTGCTAGCGGTAGACTTGAGCTATTATAAATGGTATCAGAGCCATACACCAGGCAGTGTGCTAGCAAAGACTTTGGGCCTCCAGAGAAGTGGATTGTGAGATCCCATATCGGTTGAAAAAGGGAACAAAGAATTCCTTATAAGAGTGTGGAAATCTCTCCCTACCAGATGCGTTCTAAAAACTTTAAGGGGAAGTCCAGAAAGGATAATATCTACTAGTGGTGAGCTGATGCGGTTACACTATCATGCATCATCCCCCGAACATTCTCCATTTTGAAACAAAATGTATAATTGAGGTCAAACAATCTAATTCCATTGACGATGACATTATTAACTAAAAACAACTAGCTCTTACAGAAATTTATGTGCATCAAGATATTTAATGAAGTTGGTGTCTTCAAGAAATGGTGCAGTATTTGATATATGTAACAACTGAACTCTCTTCATTGGTAATTTTATAAAGGATCTGTGAGAATCCCTGCATCTCTTTGTGGAGTTGTCGGTTTGAAGCCAACATTTGGGCGTGTTCCTCATTCTGGGTGATAACTTATGTCTACATTTATGCCTTTGAAAATTCAATATGATTTGGGTACTCACATTCTGTGTTTTCAGTGTTCTTCCTCTGAATTGGACTGTTGGGATGGTAGGGATACTGGNTTAAAAACCTTGAGGGGAAGTCCAAAAGGGAAAGCCCAAAGAACATAACATCTACTAGCGGTGCATNTCTTTTCTTCATGTTCTTGATGCAAATTGAGAGAGATTTGATGAAATTTTTTTGGATCTTGATGTTCTATTCAGTTATGCAGCCATAAGCAGCAAAGTTCCTTCGCATCAGAATGCTATACTGGTAAGTGCTTGTTTGAAGTCAGTGAGATCCCATATCGGTTGGGGAGGAGAACGAAACATTCTTTATAAGGGTGTGGAAACCTCTCCCTATCAGACACGTTTTAAAAACCTTGAGGGGAAGTCCAAAAGGGAAAGCCCAAAGAACATAACATCTACTAGCGGTGCATTTGGGCTGTTACAAATGGTATCAGAGCTAGACACCGGACGGTGTGCCAGCAAGGACGCTGGGCCCTGATGGATTGTGAGATACCTCATCGGTTGGAGAAGGGAACGAAACATTCTTTATAAGGGTGTGGAAACCTCTCCCTAGTAGACGTGTTTTAAAAACCTTGAGAGGAAGCCCGGAAGGGAAAGCCCAAAGAGGATAATATCGGCTAGCGGTGGGCTTAGGCTGTTACAAATGATATCAGAGTTAGACACTGGGCGGTGTGCCAACAAGGACGTTGGGCCCCCAAGGGGGTGGATTGTGAGATACCACATCGATTGGAGAGGGGAATAAAGCATTCCTTATAGGGGTGTGGAAATCTCTCTCAAGTAGATGCGTTTTAAAAACCTTGAGGGGATGCCTGGAAGGGAAATCTCAAAGAGGACATGTGAGATCCCACCTTGGTCAGAGAGGGGAACGAAGTATTCCTTATAAGGATGTGGAAACCTCTTCCTAGCAAACGCGTTTTAAAACCTTGAGGGGAAGCCTGGAAGAGAAAGTTCAAAGAGGACAATATTTACTAGTAGTGGGCTTGGGCACTAACAAATAGTATCAGAGCTAGACACTAGGCGGTGTGCCAGCAAGGACGCTGGGCTCTCAAGGGGGGTGGATTGTGAGATACCACATCGGTTGGAGACGGGAACAAAGCATTCCTTATAAGGGTGTGGAAACCTCTCCTTATCAGATGCGTTTTAAAAACCTTGAGGGAATCCCGGAAGGGAAATCTCAAAGAGGACATGTGAGATCCCACCTTGGTCAGAGAGGGGAACGAAGTATTCCTTATAAGGATGTGGAAACCTCTTCCTAGCAAACGCGTTTTAAAACCTTGAGGGGAAGCCTGGAAGAGAAAGTTCAAAGAGGACAATATTTACTAGTAGTGGGCTTGGGCACTAACAAATAGTATCAGAGCTAGACACTAGGCGGTGTGCCAGCAAGGACGCTGGGCTCTCAAGGGGGGTGGATTGTGAGATACCACATCGGTTGGAGACGGGAACAAAGCATTCCTTATAAGGGTGTGGAAACCTCTCCCTATCAGACACGTTTTAAAAACCTTGAGGGGAAGTCCAAAAGGGAAAGCCCAAAGAACATAACATCTACTAGCGGTGCATTTGGGCTGTTACAAATGGTATCAGAGCTAGACACCGGACGGTGTGCCAGCAAGGACGCTGGGCCCTGATGGATTGTGAGATACCTCATCGGTTGGAGAAGGGAACGAAACATTCTTTATAAGGGTGTGGAAACCTCTCCCTAGCAGACACGTTTTAAAAACTTTAAGGGAAAACCCAAAGAGGACAATATCTGCTAGCGGTGGGCTTGGACCGTTACAGATACTGTGACTGAAACGCTTCAAATGTGTACGACATATCATCCTTACACGATCCTTTGTTTGCATATACATGTTTTTCATATGTCTTCTATACATATCATGATCCTTTGTTTATACCTTTTCCATTCACCTTTATGAGCGTTCAGCCCAAACTTTGTTTCCCATTGCTGAACACATCAAGACCAATACCTTCGGTTACAATGGCAAAGTATGGTGAGGTTAGTAATGCAACATTAACTTACATGATGTTCATAATCAATATAGTAATGTTCTAAAATCATCTCATTTCTTCTTACACCACTAATTGAGATAATTAGTGGTTTAACGACTGCAGTGATGATATCAGAATTTGCTGTTCTAATGCCTTGGACAAACTTCAAAAACATCATGGCTGGAAGGTACGAAAACCCGACATACTGTTTTATCGGTCCCTTGTCGATGAAGTAACATAAAGTATGCATGCTAAGGTGACTGATAGTTGCCTGATAATCTTCTTGTTTACTATAAAGACGGTCGAGGTGACGATTCCCGAGATAGAAGTGATGCGTTTAGCACATTATTCGACAATTGCATCCGAGTGCAGCACTGCATTGAGTTCTTATCTCGAAAAGCTGTACGTTAACTTCAGCCTCGATATTTACCTATCATTTAACGTTCGATATATCTCGACTCGACTCAACCCATTGAAACAGGGATTCCTCACAACTAGGATGGGATGCAAGAGTAGCACTTGCTGTTTATGGCTCTTTTGGTAGTAAGGAGTACATAAAAGCTCAGAAGATTAGGTAATTTAGAAACAATATTTTTATCGTCTTCACTAAATCATTTTGTCGAAAGATGGAACGGATAAGAAATCGTGTATGTTTGCCAGATGTTCACGAGCTTTTTGTGTCTTTAACAATTTCGGGAGAAATGAGTGTTTGGATCACACAACAACACACACTCGATCTAGATGAACACAAAGAACATGAGAGAGAAAATACAAGGAGGAATATTGGCTAGATGTTTATATCGATGACTTCAAGTATGTACAGTAGTAAAAGAGAATACAGAGAATCCAAAAAGTATATGCACTAGGTATATATATGGTTCAGTTTACTATAATATAGTTTTACCAGATATAACCATCTACTATATATAACTATCTACCATATATAGTCTCTATATACGACCATTTACCATATATAGCTCAAGCAGGAGGCTCCTAACCTGATAAAAATTGAAATTTTATCGGTTCGTTTTATTTGGTATTAAATGGTTACAAATGTTTACAGGAATCGCCAGATGTATTTTCATCGGAAAATACTAGCACATGCTGATGTCATCGTGTCACCGACAACCGGGTACTTTTCAGTGACCTCTTTACGAAATTTTAACTGGATTTATAGTTCATGTTCATTACTGGCTTGAAGAGACCAATGCATCTTAACTAACAGAGGTAGAGTTAATCTGGACACTATCGAGGCATGAACCATTCCATGTCCATGCTGAGTCGTTTCTACACACTATGTCAAAGTCCAAGCCTATGATGCAACCTTCGATTCATGGGAAGGGGCACAATGTCGGCACACTTGTCCCACCCAACAATGTCTTTGCAATCAAAGGAAGACGCCCAAGACACTCATTTTTCAATGCTTATCCAAACCATAACAGACACATTTGTCATGAGTAGCTCACTTAAGTCATGAGGTAGCTCACTTAAGCACGAGACCTAAGAGACCTAAGAGTAATAAAAATCCTTAGTACATTCTACGCATTATAGGTCTAACACTCATGCACATCAAAACGGTGAGGATTCATATGCCAACGTGGAGCGTCTATCTAGTGTTCAATTGACACCAAATCTGACGAGCTTACATCTTACACTTAGATGCAACACCGTTGCTTCTCTTCTTGCTTGCGTCTTTGTTTGCCTTTCTTGTACACTCTTCTTGGTGTGTTAGATGATGCACTGTCCTCTTCAATTTCATCATGGCACTTCTCTCTCGACCATTAACATGGTCGGACGAGCGGTACTGTTGTTTGTACGTGGGAGTCATAACCTACTCGTTTCTAGTAAGTTGTTATATTCTAATATTTATACTCTATTAACCAGTGTAACTGCTTACCCTATCTTGAATGATGCTCTCAAGACTGGAGAACTTGACTACATTAATGGAGGTACGAGCCTACGTTCGTTCACGCCTGCGCTCGTTCGAACTGTTTTTTAAATTTACAACTTCATGATCCATGTATAGAGTTTTTTCAATTAAGTGCTTCCTATCATGAACTATAAGCAAGTGGAAATGGATAACTTTGTATCATATTTCAGCTGCACTTGTTAGATACTCAATAGCTGGGAACTTCCTTGGATTGCCTGCAGTGACTGTTCCAGTAAGATATCAATGAGTTCATCCTTTGATGTTCTTGTTTGGGGTTTCATAATTTACTGGACTTGTTCTTTGTGAAAACTTTGTGTTTACAGATTGGATATGATAAAACTGGTTTGCCAATTGGCCTCCAGTTCATTGGCAAGCCTTGGTGTGAAGCAACGCTCATTCATATAGCATATGCAATGCAGGTAAGCTTTGGTTTGATACCAATATTTATAGTTTTGTACACTATAGAGCTGGTTGGAGAGGGGAACGAAACATTCGTTATGAGGGTGTGGAAACCTCTTTCTAGTAAACGTGTTTTAAAATTTTGAGGGGAAGCCCGAAAGGGAAAGGCTAAAGAGGATAATATCTACTAGCAGTGGGCTTGGGTCGTTAGATATGGTATTAGAGCTAGATATCGGGCAGTGTGCCAGCAAAGACTCTGGTCCCTGAGGGGTGGATTGTGAGATCCTACATTGGTTGGAGATGGGAACAAAACATTCCTTATAAGGGTGTGGAAACCTTTTTCTAGTATACGTGTTTTAAAACCTTAAGGTGAAGCCCAGAAGGGAAAGGCCAAAGAAGACAGTATCTGCTAGTGGTGGGCTTGAGCCATTAGAAATGGTATTAGAGCCAGACACTGGGCAGTGTACCAGCAAAAACTCTGTCCCTAAGGTGGTGGATTGTGAGATCCTACATTGGTCGGAGAAGGGAACGAAGCATTTCTTATAAGGGTGTTGAAACTTCTTCTTAGTAGACGCGTTTTAAAATCTTGAGGGGAAGTCCGAAAGGAAAATCCCAAAGACGACAATATTTGCTAGTGGTGGGCTTGGACCATTAGAAATGGTATCAGAGCTAGACACTGGGCGGTGTGTTAGCAAGGACGCTGGGCCCCAATGGGCGTGGATTGTGAGATCCCACATTGGTTGGAGAAGGGAACAAAGCATTTCTTAGTACACACGTTTTAAAACCTTGAGGAAAAGCCCGAAAGGAAAATCCCAAAGAAGACAACATCTTCTAGCGGTGGGCTCGGGCCATTAGAAATGGTATCAGAGCCCGACACTGGGCAGTGTACTAGCAAGGACGTTGGCCCCCAAGGGGGGTGGATTGTGAGATCCCACATTGGTTGGAGAAGGGAACGAAGCAATCCTTATAAGGGTGTGGAAACCTCTTTCTAGTATACACATTTTAAAATCTTGAGGGAAACCGGAAAGGAAAAGCTCAAAGAGGACAATATCTGCTAGCGGTGAGCTTGAGCCGTTAGAAATGGTATCAGAGCCAGACACCAGGCAGTGTGCCAACGAGAACGCTGGCCCCCAAGGGGGGTGGATTGTGAGATCCCACATCTGTTAGAGAGGAGAACGAAACATTCTTTAGAAGGGTGTGGAAACCTCTTCTTAGTAGACACATTTTAAAACCTTGAGGTGAAGTCCGAAATGGAAAGTTCAAAGAAGACAATATCTGTTAGCGGTGGGTTTGAGCTGTTAGAATATGAGTCTCCTCCCGCTCAAACTAAGATCACCCTGTTGTTGATTTTTGGTTTCAGGCTCTCTGTGTTGCTGATTACAAAAAGCCTGAAGTTTTCTACGATCTTCTGACACAAAAATAGCTTGCTGCGACAACTTATATGTTTGTGTTGTGATTGGCATATGATATCCAAAGGTTGTTTCTGTGTGTTCTCGAGTACTTATTAGAGTTCATAAACTCGTGATGTGAAACTTATAATTTAGTCTCTATTTCCGATTTGGTGGGTGAATCTGACTTGTCGTATTCGATTTGAATCACTTGGAAGGGAGCGGAATGGGACGGGACGGGGCGGTCGGAGTAGTGGGCGAGTGTTTAGTAGGCCATTAGCCTATTTATAAAAACTACACGAATAGTTCTTTAAAAACTTCCACGATTTTGAGAAAGTTTAAATTTTTTATACTGTTTTATTTAGTTTCTAAATTTTAGAAAAATGAATTATTTCGGTCGTTACCGTCTTATAATCTTCAAAACGTCTTTAGTCTCTGAAGAGTATTTCCACTCAAGGGTTGGAGTGCTTGTTCTCGAGGTTGAAACTTCAATTATTCTTTTAACGTTTTTGAGTCTTCGACTCTTCGGGAGTCGTTGCTCTTCAAAATAGTGTTCAACACTGAAAACTTTAGAGCGTTTTATGATTTTCTTTGCTAATCTTTTAAGTGAAAGAGAACTCTTCTATTTTGTCGAACCTTTCAGTGGACGTGTGGTTTGCACTTTAACGACTTTTGAGCTTAACCATTGAGCTCGGTTTTGCTCGCTTTGGTCATACCCATTTGAACCATGGCTCGGTTTTTCTAAAGAAGATTAATTTAAAAAATTACAACGTAAAAGTCGATCCGAATAATAATCGATGTATATTTAAAGTAACATGAAAAAAAAAAAAAAAAAAAAAAAAAAAAAAAAAAAGGGGGAAACGACATGTAGAAAGGAACTAATCGGGATGTCGTTTGGTAGATTGTATTGCAAAAGACAAAACAAAAAGAAAGGCCGCGTGTGGCTGCTTGTCAGCCAATCCTTCGCATTCGACCGCCTGGGAAAGAGACAAAGGGCTTGGCCGGTTTCTACTTCCGACGCCGGGAGAAAGTTGGGGCCACCGTATCCTTGCGCCATAGTCGTCATACCTCTAATTTCTCTTTCTCCGATACCCGAGTCAACCTTTTCAATCCCAATTCCATTTCCATTGACCCTCAATTCATGCATAAACTCCTTATCCCAATCGGTTCAGAAGGGAATTAAACCCTTAATTCAGTGTTTCGTTGAAGATGAGTACTCAGCTTGCTTCTTCTTCTTCCCAGAGGAGGAACTCCCACACCCAGAAACGGGCTTCTTCCATCTCCAGCAGGAAGTCGGTCTCCGCCGATAATGGTAGCGCTAGTAATGGCAATGTTCCCAAACCGGGTTCTCCTCAGTTGCCGTGAGTGGTGTTTTTTTTTCTTTTTGGTTTGTTTCTGGGTTGTTGTTGTTGTTGTTGTTTTGATATTGTTGTGGTTTTGGGGATGATTTAGATCTGCTGCTGCTGGGGAAAGGACTGTGAAGAAGCTGAGGTTGTCGAAAGCGCTTACGATTCCGGAGGGGACGACGGTTTCTGAAGCGTGTCGACGGATGGCTGCTCGTCGTGTTGATGCTGTGCTGCTGACGGATGCGAATGCTATGCTTTCGGGTATTCTTACAGATAAGGTTTGTTTTGAGATGTTATTGTTTACTCACTTCTGGTTTCTTCCTAATATTGTGTTTTATTCTTAGTATTTTGTGTTTGTTTGTGGTGATGATTCTATCAGGACATTGCTACCAGGGTTATAGCAGAGGGGCTGAGGCCGGAGCAGACAGTCGTATCGAAAATTATGACGCGGAATCCCATTTTTGTTGCTTCAGATTCACTTGCCATGGAAGCCCTCCAGAAAATGGTTCAGGGTTGGTTTGTTTTCCGTCTATTCATTTCTCTGATGTTCTCATATGTTTCAATTTTTCCTGTATGGATTAATTGGCTGATTGTTGCTTCTTAGATATTAATTATACACAAAATCTCAATCACTTAAGCGGAGGAGGCTGTACAGGCTCTCTCTTTGGATGCATAAACGAGCCATTTACCTCCACACTGTAACGACGACGTTCTTAGGGAGGACAGAGTCTTAGTGAAAAAAAGTTAGCTCTGCAATCTTTCCTAGAACTTGGTTTGATTTGTTATAGAAAAAGTTCAACCACTAATGACTGTCAGCCCCCTAGAGGATCCTACAGAGGACGAGAAGAGTAATTTTTGTAAGGAGATGATTTTTCTGTTTGTGGAAATACAACCGAAAACCCCTTGTTCCATTTTTTAACGTCATTTTTAACCATTTGAGTTGGTTAGTGAATCCATGTCTAGGCCACCAGCGAAGGGCGTGGGGCCCCATTTGAAGCAACCTGTGGAGAGTACAATGGGGTAATGATCCATTGTAGGTCTATTCAGTCTATTACTAAATTTTCCAAGGAGACATTTAGTACCAGAAATCATGGTAGCAACACTCAACACTCTTACCACCGAAAAAGATATTTGAGAAAGAAATTATGACTATTTTTCCCAACTTTATTACATCAATCAAGGTCCATGCTTCACTTTCAATCGCCTCGTGCGGGCTCCTTTGACCAAGACATGGGAGGAACATCTTGTGGCCCTCTTCCAAAGTGGAAATCTACTGGGCAGTTGTGACTTGGCTAAGCTAAAATCCATTCTTCTTTAGTGTTGGACGGGGGTTTCCTCCACTCCTGGCCCCTAGGTTGTATCCTCCCCCTTTTTTCTTTTACCATTCACCATTTCTTGTAATAAGATCAAAAATCAAAGAAAAAGTTCTTCCTTTTGTTTGGCAAGTGCTTCATGGTAGTGTTAAAAATGACACCTTGGGCTGCATATTGAGGAAGTCAACCTCTTTGATATTGTTGCAGTGTTATATCCTTTGCAAGAGAGTGGCAGAGGACCTTATCACCTTTTGTGGAGATGTTATGTTGCTTCTTCGATTTGAGACTTCCTTTTCAGATGTTCAACGTCAGCTTGTCTCACTTTGAATTGTGTAGCTCTTTGCTGGAAGAGTTTCTTCTTCAGTCACCCTTTTGTGCTTGGAATCATTTTATGTGGTTTTTGCTATTTTGTAGGGTCTTTTGCTTGAAAGAACTAATCGTATTGGTTAAGAGATCTTGGGAGTCGGTCTTGGTATGTGTAGTGGATAGGATCATTTTAGATATATCTTCGCTGGGATATCATGTCAATGGGCATTCCATAGGCTTTTGATTGTTCTTCAAAATTGATTCTTGATACCTTAGAGCTATTTTATGAGACAGCAGGTATGTCTGATTTTTTGATCTTCCGTGTCAATATTCTAATGAAATAAGCTTTTTTATTTTCTTTTGTTTCGACAATATGTATATTATGTCCGGTTTCATGCTATAAATTAAATTGTTCTTTTAGTTGGTTATTTATAATATAAGTTGAAGTATTTACTTGAAGTTCATGCTATTATATATCTACAATAGCTAAGAATTTTATTTTTGGTTGAATTTTGCGCTATATTTAAGTATTTAGTATTTTGTTGGTAATGGGGTCTTTCTTCTTTGGTTTATCCTTTACCTGATCACTGAAGCATCCTACATTTTACCCGTCATTTTCTATAGGAAAATTTAGGCATCTTCCTGTTGTTGAAAATGGGGAAGTTATTGCTTTGTTGGATATTACGAAGTGCCTCTATGATGCCATATCAAGAATGGAGAAAGCTGCAGAGCAGGGTAGTGCCATTGCTGCTGCTGTTGAAGGGGTGGAACGCCAGTGGGGAAATGATTTTTCTGGTATGTAGTGGTTAGCTTATGTAGTTCTTTATGTGACCTTATTGCATATCTTTTATGACTTGTGTTATGATGGTGGATTTAGTCAAATTTATAAGTATTCCTTAGCTTGAAATAGTAATTTCATAACTTATTTATCATCATTTCAGCTCCGTATGCTTTTATAGAGACGTTGAGGGAGCGGATGTTTAAACCTTCCTTATCAACCATCCTTTCTGAAAATACCAAGTACTTTGTCTAGCCTTCTTATTTCTCTGTAATTTGAAGAATATATGTAATTCACCTTTGGATCATTACCAAGTTTTGTAGCTTTTTATGTTTTCAGAGCTGCAATCGTTTCAGCATCCGATCCCATATCTGTTGCTGCAAAAAAAATGCGGGACTTGCGAGTTAATTCTGTTGTAATGACAATGGGAACCAAGATTCAAGGAATCCTCACGTATGACACTTCTCTCTAATATTTATTCTATGACTAGCTTTCTCCTTTTGATACTTGTGCCTAACAATTTTACAAGCCAAATACTTCATTATTGTTTTGTTTTGAATGAGGTTTTAGCCACCGACATAAAAGCCTTTGTATAGTAAGTTGGTAGTATAGAACAGTCGTCATGTGTAACTTGACTTATACATTGTAATTCTCCTCGTCGAAGTAAGGAGCGGAATAGGGATTGGATAACTATTCATTAGATGATATGATTGGCTGAGGAAGGGACAAGAATCCAGCGTTTGTTTTCCTTATCCTAATTCCTCTTTTCTTCTTGGAGATGCGACTTAGACCGAGTGGCTTCTACTCCTGAGAACAGAATCATTTTGTCCATGTGATGTCTTTACAGGAGATTTGTTGCCATGTCGACATTTTGGGTTTTGGATGTACTTTTGTCGGTTGTTTGACTGCTGGTCTAATGTGGATGTTGGGTACAAAACTTTTGCATTTAATTCATCATGATTCAGAAGATCTTCTTTTTTCTCCTGCATATTTATTTACTTTATTGTTATGATAATGTGTTTGCTTATGTTTTCTGCAACTGTACTGCAGTTCGAAGGACATTCTCATGCGAGTAGTGTCCCAGAATGTTTCACCTGAGTTGACTCTGGTGGAAAAGGTTTGCTTTTGAAAAGCTATTTTTACTTATTACTCTGTGTTCTTGGAATGTGGAATCATCAAATACCGTGTTGCTCTGTATCTACTGATCCTAGTGTATTTGATTCCTTTTCCAATCTGCCAATTCTCAAGGTAATGACCCAAAATCCTGTGTGCGCGACTGTCGAGACAACAATCCTTGATGCATTGCACATAATGCATAATGGAAAGTTTTTGCATCTTCCTGTTTTAGATAGCGGTGAGAACTTTCTCTGAATCTGAATTCTACAATGTGAATATATCCTCCCTCGATGCGAACCACTTAATGATGACATCATTTATCGTGCAGAGGGGAGTGTTGTTGCTTGTGTAGATGTTCTGCAGATCACGCATGCTGCAATATCGACGGTAAAGCGTTTCTGTCTCACTCACAGTTATGTAATCATTAATCTTATCAAAATAGCTAATAACTTTCTATGGGCATAGTTCTTGAATATTAATGGATGAAAACTTTTGGGGCTTGCATTTCTTGGTGCTCTTGCAAATCAATAGTGGCAAGATTCATGTGCATATTTTTGCGTAAAATTGTACTCATTGAAGAAGCTTCTGCCTTAGTTGTGATAATTAGTGTTCATTAGGAGGTATTAAACGTCAATTGCTGATAAAGTTTTTTGTGATTCAAGGTTGAAAGTGGTTCTGGATCTGCTAATGATATGGCAAGCACAATGATGCAAAAATTTTGGGATTCAGCACTTGCTTTAGAACCACCTGATGATCTTGATACACATAGGTACGAGTTCTCAATAGTTATGTACTTGTCTGATTGTTTCTGATTGTAAACCTTCGTGGGAATTTTGCAGTGAAATGTCTGCACTCATGGCTTCTGAAGGGACAGTAAACTATCCATCTCTAGGTCTTGGAAACTCATTTACTTTTAAATTTGAGGATCTGAAGGGTCGGGTACATCGCGTAAACTGCGGTGAGTGCTTATGGTTTTTATGAACTCCCTTGCTGGAAATAGTAAAAAAGCTTCCAAGTTGACAATATGTACTAGTGGTGGACTTTGGCCGTTACAAGTCATTTCTATTTTTTCTCTTCCGGTTGCATTTAGGCCTCTTATACCTGCCATCAGATATATATTAACATGCGATATACTCTCCTAAAGAAACAGAAGTTATATGATAGATTCTACCCAGTGGAACTAATAATTAATAATTGTTTTTTTAGGCACCGAGACCTTGGACGAGTTGGTGTCTGTCGTGATGCAAAGGGTTGGTGCGACTAATGGTGCGAGTCGTCCTGTGCTTTTGGTATGCTTCTTACTGCTTTTCTGACTGGAATTTTTTCGAGTTCATTGCGGAAGTCAATAGTTTTGTTTCTTTCCAGTATGAAGATGATGAAGGTGATAAAGTAGTTCTTTCTACTGATGGCGACCTCTCCGGTGCTGTAAATCATGCCAGGTTCACAGGACTAAAGGTAGTTAATTTAGTTAAAGTTTTCAACTTACACGTTCTGTCTTTTTTTCTTTCGTGATATCATGTTCTTATTTGAATTATTCATAATTACCCTAAAGACTTATCTTCAAACGTTCTAGCATTCCTTGCCTTCCACAGATGTCATAAGAGAGCTCTGAAGGCACAACTTGCCACCACCTTGGCTTTTCCTTTCAAATTCCACCCATTCGCTCAAGCCTATCGCTAATAGATATTGTCATTTTTGGGCTTTCTCTTCTGGGTTTCCCCTCAAGGTTTTAAAATGTGTCGGCTGGGGAGAGGTTTCTACACCCTTATAAGAAATGCTTCGTTCCCCTCTCCAACCGATGTGGAATCTCACAATCCACTCCCCTTGGGGCCCAGCGTCCTCGGTGCACATCGCCCGTGTTTGGCTCTGATATCATCTGTAACAGCCCAAGCTCACCACTAGCAGATATTGTCCTCTTTGGGCTTTCCCTTCTAGGCTTTCCCTCAAGGTTTTAAAACCCGTCTGCTAGGGAGAGGTTTCTTGTAACGGCTCAGATCCACTGCTAGCAGATATTGTCCTCTTTGGGTTTTCCTTTTTGGGCTTCCCCTCAAGGCTTTAAAACGCGTCTTCTAGGGGAAGGTTTCCACACCCTTATAAATGGTGTTTTGTTCTCCTCCCCAACCAATGTGGGACATCACAATCCACCCCCCTTCGGGGCCCAGCGTCCTCGCTGGCACTCTTTTCTTTCTCCAATCGATGTGGGACTGCCACCAAATCCCACCCCCCTTCGGGGCCCAACGTCCTTACTGGCACACCGCCTCGTGTCTACCCCCTTCGGGGAACAGCGAGAAAGCTGACACATCGTCCGGTGTCTGGCTTTGATACCATTTGTAACGGCCCAGATCCACTGCTAGCAGATATTGTCCTCCTTGGGCTTTCCCTTTCGGGCTTCCCCTTAAGGCTTTAAAACGCGTCTTCTAGGGGAAGGTTTACACACCCATATAAATGGTGTTTTGTTCTCCTCCCCAACCAATGTGGGACATCACATTTCCACACCCTTATATTAAATGCTTCGTTCCCCTCTCCAACCGACGTGGGATCTCACATTCACCCCTTTCATAAGCCAACCATCCACCTTTTTAGGAAGAAACAGAAATACCCAGCAGCTCTACGACATGGCTGCACGACATGGCTGCACGACTGAGAAACAAACTCACAATTAAGAAACAAATAATCAATTGATTCACCCTCTGTTAAGCACAGTCTACAGTCCAATGGAGATGGGGACAACCCCTATACGTTCTCTGTAATTTGTCATCTGTGTTAAGGCTTCTGTAGGCCAAAGACCTGAGAAATACTTTTAACTCTCTTTGAGCGCAATTGTTCTTCCAAATCAACTTAGTTTGCACACAGCTAAGCTTCCCCACCAAAGCCACCCAACTATTCTCTCCATAAATTGAGCACTTCTAAGACCTACATTCCACGCTTGACTATCACCAACTGCATCTGCACCTGGTTTATATGTTCAACCTCTCCAATTCAAATGTCTGATAGCGATTGAGCACTAATTGTGCAAGGGTCACCCTACCTCCTTTAGACAAGCCCACCACGTCCAAACATCCAATTTCGCCGAGTTCATCAATCAACAGCTCCCAGAATGCTGCTTACTTCTCCTCGTTTAGATATTTAGAAGAAGTGTGTTTAGTTTGGATGATGTGCATCAAGAGGATGATACAAAGCTTAATCTTCTAATATCTTTTGAATTCTTAT
Organism: Cucurbita pepo subsp. pepo; assembly: GCF_002806865.2. Taxonomy (NCBI): domain Eukaryota; kingdom Viridiplantae; phylum Streptophyta; class Magnoliopsida; order Cucurbitales; family Cucurbitaceae; genus Cucurbita; species Cucurbita pepo. The sequence continues at coordinate 851,079 of NC_036656.1, read as the reverse complement.
CCTTTACTATGCTGTTAGCCATGTAGGTTATTGTTATGTCTACTATCATTGTTAATTTGCTAATTTGTGCAGTTCAGCTAGTTTGTTTCTTTCGATTACAAGCTGCATTGTAGTTAGTCACTTCACTCCACACCAAAGTTACACTAGAGCATTTGGATCCTCTAGTTTTATTAAATTTCAGTACCCATTTGTCTTGATGCTGAAATCAAAGGAATCTGTTATATCTAATATACTGCTGAATTTAATATCTTTTAACAGACTTGGTATTGCTCTCCTGGTTCATAATGTAATTAATATCAGTATCTTTTGTGTACCGTCTTAGAACTGTTATTCTGGCGTTTACGTTCTCTAGCAATTTAGATGGTACTGCAGGCAGAATATGAATGCATTTTTATGCCATTCTAGTTTAGTGTTTTAAATTTTTATGCAATGGACAAGTAGCTGATTGGTTTACTCGTTGGAAAAAACTTGCAGGTTTTAAGGTTGCATCTGGATTTTCCTGAGTCGATCCAGCATAGTGAAGCCCAAATGGATGCACCATTAGACCAGAAACCAGGATCCGTACCTTTATATTCTGGTGCTTTTGCTGCTGCCATTGCTCTAACAAGCATTGGTGTATTGTTCTATTTGAAGCGCTCTAAGATACAAAGTTAAAAGACAAAATTATTGAAACAGAAACTGAGATATAAGTTGCAGCACCAGTAGGGTTTTGGTAAAATAATTCACACGAGATGATGACATTTGAATACGGTGAAATCTGATGTCGGGATCAGAAAAACGCGTCATTTTTATGACCTTTAGAAGCTATGACTCTCTCTGTTCTTCAGAAAAGAATACTGAGTGAGCCATATGCTTTCACATATGTGATGTATTAGACAAGAACTATGAGTGGCATTATGTAAATGGAACACCTCACCTCATTTCAGGAGGTGACTAATTTAAGTTTGGATTACTTTCTGAAAGCAATGATTGTTGATATGCAAATGACCTGGATGAATACAATGGGAGCTTATAAGTTTATGTTGTAATAGGAACAATAACTCTCACATTGTCTGGAGATTACTTGCTCCATACCTTAGCTTTCTAAAATACCTTCAATGACCCGTTTTTGGTATGATCTTGTTGTGCTAGATAACAGGTGTCACAGTCATTCTTGTTCGAGGTGTGTTGTCTATAGCTGCATGTCAGATATCTTGGTCATGCTTGTCCAGGACGTGTTGTCTATGACCGCATGTCAGATGTCTTGGTCATGCTTGTCCAGGACGTGTTGTCTATGACCGCATGTCAGATGTCTTGGTCATGCTTGTCCAGGACGTGTTGTCTATGACCGCATGTCAGATGTCTTGGTCATGCTTGTCCAGGACGTGTTGTCTATGACCGCATGTCAGATGTCTTGGTCATGCTTGTCCAGGACGTGTTGTCTATGACCGCATGTCAGATGTCTTGGTCATGCTTGTCCAGGACGTGTTGTCTATGACCGCATGTCAGATGTCTTGGTCATGCTTGTCCAGGACGTGTTGTCCATGACCGCATGTCAGATGTCTTGGTCATGCTTGTCCAGGACATGTTGTCCACGACTGCATGTCAGATGTCTTGGTCATGCTTGGTCATGCTTGTCCAGGACGTGTTGTCCATGGCTGCATGTCTGTTTCGAACCCCTTTTACACGCTTTCATCTTAGATAGACCTTTACTACTTCATGTTGTGTCAAGATGAAGGTGTATGACTATACACCAAAATCATATCTACACCTGTCAGGGCTAAAATACTCCAAAATGTACTATAGGGGATACGACTAGTCGTCACTTCTTTCTACCCAGGTTATATGCTATCAAAATCGTTGTTGCCTAATTGCTTTTAGCTTATAACATTGTTTTCTTTCGAATTGTTTTCAATGTATTTCCTCTCTTACGTTTTCCAAAACATTTCTCTCAAACGTAACTTGAGATTCAAGCGTACGTCGACGTTGTTTGTGAAGTTTGAATTTTTCATGGTTGACATGTTCTCTGGATTAGTGCAAGTGTCGTACAATCGTTGTTTTGTTGTTGCAAGAAGAGTGCGATTGTGACACCAGGCACACCTAATTAATTTAATTAGGGAATAAACTGTACCCTATGTATAGGCACACCTAATTAATTTAATTAGGGAATAAACTGTACCCTATGTATAGAATTAATTAGGGAATAAACTGTACCCTATGTATATAAGAGTATATACGTGTAATTGATATAGCAATCCAATATATAAATATCGAACAATTGAGTTGGATCATTGGAACGGAAAAATATCACAGGACATTTTTAAATAAAAAATAAAAAAATGGATAAAAATAAATTACTTTTACAAAATTCAATAGATTAATAAATTAATTTCTCTTCATCTGCCAGACGCTACGTGGAATTAGAACAGCCACTTTCCGACCTTCTCTTCTCTTCTACAAAGTACTTGGCTCGCATGACAACTCCCCATTTCTTCTACTGAAAACTCTGTAATTGTTGCACTCATCCATGGCGCCGATCGCATTATCTCTATCTGTCGCTCTTGGAACCGTCAATTGTAAGCTTTCTTTCTTTCTACCTCACAAAAAATTGGGTTTCGAAGGGTTCTATTTGTTGTGAACAGAATTTTATTGCTTCCTCTTGGAAGATTTCAGTTATGGTTTCTGGAAATTGCGGGTGCTTATGGTCCTTTGGATTCATTCGTTTTAGTTAGCTTCCTTTAAACGTTAGCCATTGGTTTTATTTGGATTTCTTCGGGAGCTTGATGTAATGGCAAGCTAGGAAGGTCGGTACTGGCATGCATGTCTTGCAAATGTTTGGACTAGTTAGCTGCCTGTTGAGATCTGTCGATTCGAACTGTTCGTTGAAATATGGCTGCCAATGAACTATCAGCGTTTTTTTGCATTTTTATCCATGGGTAACTTAGTGATCAATGGAACCAAGGAAAATATACAAAGTGTTGGAATGGATTTCAAACTATGGTGCTTAGCTACCTAGGATTTAATATCTTACAGGTTTCTTTAGCAACTTAGATGTAGTAGTTTCAAGTGGTTGTTCCATGAGATTAGTTTAGGCCAACATAAGTGGGCAAGGTCACTGAAAGTAATCAAATAGTAACAATAATTGTAATAATTTACAAAATCTGCATTACCTAGAAATTTACTCCATAAAAAGTGAGAGGACATCTGTGGTTTAAAATCATGGTGATTTTTCAACGCTGATGCTTATCTTTTGGATGGCTATAGTTTCAGGTGTGGCAAGGCGATCAGGAAATTTTTTTCCATGTTCTTCGAGAAAAATTCGAACCAATTTATGTCAATTCTCAAGCTCTCAAGGGAAGGGGATAAGATGTGCTATTTCAAGTTCATCAAAAAACAATGGAGGTGTTGCAGAGATATCTGAAAGTGAATCGGCTAAGCGTTTCTATGCCTGGCCAGATTACAAGGTCAGTGTTCTAGATGGTTCGAAGAAAGCAATTTTGCACATTTATTCTGAAAACATTGAACTTGAATTGGTGCATATTTATGTAAGATACAAGCCTACTGAATAATATGCATTCCTGTAACTGAGCTACTCAGGAATTTTGTTCTTTCGGCCATTTGGCTATCTCAGAATTGAAGCAGATATGAGGCTGGCCAAGTGTTTATGACGTCATACTAGTTCATTCATGTAGACGATTAAAGAATTATTTATTCAGAAGAGTTGCATAAATTAGATTTGTTTTTTTTCTGTGTAATTTGGCCTGGATTAATTATTTGTTCTTGATTACTCCTTATTTGAAGTATATCTGGCAGTCACTTAAAAGCTTAGCTACTGATGTCTGGATATTTCTGTACTTCAGTAATTTAGCTTTGTTGACTTGTGCAGCCGTGGGGATGTGAAAGTTGGTACGTTTAACCAAGCTGGTCCAGGTCTTAAAGATTTAGCCGTTGTAGTTAGGTGGTTAGTTTGGCTTGTTAGCTGCTTTAGTATAAATATTCGTTGTATAGGTTGTATGCATTCATTCCTGATTAAATAAAACTTATTTCCCTTCCACTACACCAGCTACAACTGTTAATTTTATGTACAGTACGATCCATATGATTTATGCATCTACTTATTACTTCTTTATTAAGTAGGATTTCACTTACATTGTAAGTGATTGGGGGACTTGTCTAGTGCTAGGGGTCACAACCATACTATGAAGAGAGAAGGTTGTGACCCTGCCATGATGCATCTGAGGAGGACGGTGCATTACTGAACACACCAAAGTTATGTGCATTGAAGCCAAGCTGAGGCACAAGTGAGACAGAGGCACGATGTCAACATGAGGGGCAATGATAAGCTTGATGAAGGGCCGGGTAGGGCACCGGGCCTTAACTTCAAAAGTTGGGGTTCCAAAAGGAGTTTAGGCATGCGGTTCTAGAGTTATGTATGAAAGATGGAAGCTCGCCAAATTTGGTGTCAATCGGACACCGGATGGATGCTCCACGACACCATATGACCGTTTGCTAAAATCATGTCTACACATGCCAAAGTGGAAATGCCTCAAAATGTACCTTAGGAGAGGTATGGTGTCGACTCTCCACCACCCCTGGGCCCTGTGTCCTAAGAGAGCTACCTTGTGGCACATGCGTGTGTCACAATGAGGGCGAGCGTTCCGAGACAAGTGTCTCAGACAACTTCCTTTAAAATGGGACTTTCAAGGACAATGTCGGATGGCACGATTGTGTGGACATTGCGCCTCCGCCCATGTATCGGAGGTTGGATTATGCACCGCTATTTGGAACGAATTCTGTGAATGTACTAGCATGGACACGATAGGGGTCCAATGCCTCGATATAATCCAGATGGATGGATGGATGGATGTTCGGGATGACCCGATGATATGAACAACACATAGGTCCTTTCTTGTTGACCATGCAGAGCGAGCTATGACGACCAATGACATCTTGGGACTTAGGATGGCATCAAGGCATGTAGCTCATGTTGATTGGAAACTGAGATGGACATGATGAGATGCGATGTTGTATTGAGAGACATTGGCCCTGAGTAGAGGCAAGGTCAAGCCGGATGACTTGGCCTAGTGTAGAGGCAAGTCAGTTGGGTCACAGAAGATTAAACATGCATGCACAGGCGGTGTGTGTGGCCAAAGAAGCTTAGATTCCGCAAGATTTTGTGTTCGGTTGGGCGAAGACAAACCTCGCCTAAGGTCTGATGAAGCCACAAGGACGGGCGAAAAATATATATGGGACTTGGGTTCCCCTCAAGGCTTGTCATGAGTGTGTCAAAATCAGACGTTGCATGGTTGGAAATGTACGACCGTGACACTAGGCACAGGAAAAATGAATTAGGTTAGTTCTTTGTCATTGCGAGCTAACTCAACCTTGGTTTCCTTCTTCAACACACTCATGAAACATCTGTTAGTACATTCATTTCCCATAAATTGCACTCATGAAATATCTATTATTTCATTCATTTCCCATAAATTGGCTGCCAAGAGTTCAAACTGTGGTTAATAGTCATGCACAATTCGTAGATGTTGGTGCAAAGTCATAACTTTCTTGCTTATGGTAGATTTATGTTATCACTTGAGCATTCAGAGAATTAGTTATCGGAGTTCATACTGGGACCAAATAGCCTTTATTATGCCATGTGAACTATGCCAGAGCTTCTATTTCAAGGCCGACCATTGTCATGTGACTCATGACTAGTTGGTCTGCCACCAGAATCTAACTCATCAATAAGTTACACTTTGACCACTATCCATGAAGGGGGTTGATTTTTTGATTCTGTTCACTAAAGTAAATTTATTAGGACATGGTGAAGTCCATCTTTGAATGTCTAAACCATTTCCAGCAATCACATTCTGGAGCAGGTGCTTCCATTGCATCATGCTCTCCAAATCCTACATCAAGAGGTTGAGATCAAGAAGAGAAGAATGGAGTAGGTTTACATTTTGTGTTATCAAAGAAACAAGAATTTAGTAGATTGGGGAGGTTAGCAGTTCGGTGGCAGGTCAAGAAGAACCTGTTCTAGCTTTATGATTGTTGACAGATTCTCAAATAACAAATTAAGATTTAAGTACAAAGGAAGAGATGGGAGATGTGAACGGGTTATAGCCACAAGTGAATGAAGTAGTTTATAGTCTTGTTATTGTAAACTAAAGTCTTTATATATGTACACATAAAAAACCAAAGACTAATGGTATACACTTGGAACATAATCACTGGAACAAATGACAGAATAGTCATTCATTATGTCCAACGTTATTGCATCTGAAATGTGCATTTATGGTATTGTTTCCTTTAGGTTTATTTTTAAAAGTTAATGTGTATTATTTCCTTTAGGTTTATTTGCAAAAGAATGTGTACTATCTTTTTCTGCTATATGGAAATTCTTTAAATTGAATGTCAAAGTGGATTGAGCGAAGGTGCTCCATTGTAATATAATTTTTCATTCACAGAAGCCAAGGGTGTGTATCTTAGGTGGAGGATTTGGAGGGTTGTATACTGCTCTGAGACTTGAATCTCTCTTCTGGCCAGATAACAAAAAACCTCAGGTAATATCCCCTTTGATTGTTTTTCTTTCCAAAAGTTATTTTTTATGGCCCATGTCATGGTGCATACAGGTCATATTAGATTCTATAATGTCGTGTCTCTCATACATTTTCCCTTTCCAACTCATCAAACTGGTTGTGAATTAGGCATAGGTGCAATATTTACAGAAAATTCTTTCCTTTTTCTGGCTACTTTGATATACTGTTTTTGTTCTTGAAACATCTGCGAGTTAGAAAGCAAATCTTTGCAGTTTCTAGGTTGGTGAGCCTTGTTACTTGCAACGATAAGATTTCTGAGCAGCTAAGGTGAAATTAGCCCATATAACCTTTACGTTCTCTTGAACGAAGTGTTGATTTCCAATAATTTTAGCTGCATATATATTTTTTTAAGGTAGTATGAACCACGGTTCATGTAGAGAAGATCTTGGAAATCGTCGAGCATTATCCCTCTTTCCTTGCAGTGTGGAGCTATGATATCTCGTAAACATTTTCTTAGCATTGGTCTCAATTGTCAATAGCTCAGCTTGTGCGTCTTTCTCTTCCCTTGACTTCCTGTTTGTATAGTTCATGTTTTCTACATCGTCGAAGCTCACTGTTTCCGACAATCATTTTCTCATTCACTTTTGAACCTGGTGAAGAATATAAATTTTCTGTGCAGCATCTGGAAAGTGATTTCATGTTACTAGAGTACTCTTCACTTTTGAGATTGTCTTTAATCTTATTGAAACAAAACCAGGTGCTTCTTGTTGACCAGTCTGAACGTTTTGTTTTCAAGCCAATGTTGTATGAACTTCTTTCTGGAGGTTTGTCTTTTTGTGTTGTTATAGAATTTACTGCATTTTAGGATAATGTACCTTACATCAATTTAAAATATACTGTTCCATTGCTTGCAGAAGTGGATGCATGGGAAATTGCGCCTCGTTTTTCTGATCTGCTGGCAAATACGAGTGTCCAGTTTGTTCAAGACAAAGTGAAACTTTTGGACCCCTGTGATCATATTGATGTGAAAAATCCTAAAAGTGCTAGTTGTGGTGGAACCGTATATCTTGAAAGTGGACTCCAAATTGAATATGATTGGTATTCCTTTAGCGTTCAAGATTTAGATAATTTAGGCCTCGTTTGATAACCATTTGGTTTTAGTTTCTCTAAAAAAGAGAACTTGTTTTCCCACCATTTCTTTCTATTTTCATCTTTCCTAAAAATACATTTGAATTCTTTGTCAAATTCCAACCACAAAAACAAGTTTTTAAAAAGTACTTTTTTTTTTTAGCTTGGCTTGATTTTTTAAAACATTTGTAAAAAATTAATAACAAAAAATAAGAAACCCATAGATAGATGTAGTGTCTATAAGCCTAATTTTCAAAAATAAAAACTGAAAACCTAATGGTTATGTAATGGAGCCTTAGATCTCCTTTGGCTGTTGAAAAAGCTAGTCTCAACTTTTTTTCTCTTATGAACCTTGGACAGTCAGGCTGGTTCTTGCCTTGGGTGCTGAAACTAAGCTTGATCTTGTACCTGGGGCTACCGAATATGCTTTACCTTTCTCTACCCTTGGGGATGCACAAGTGAGCTAACTGAGAATATCTCAGCTAAGATGCAATTACTTGTACTGAAGTGAGTTGTTAAATTTTATGTTTCGATATTCCTTGTTTTGCAGAGGGTCGACAGCCAGTTAAAAACCCTGGAGAGGACTAACTTTAGTAAGAAATCGTTGATTCGTGTGGCTGTTGTTGGTTGTGGTTACTCTGGCGTCGAGTTAGCTGCCACAATATCTGAGAGACTGCAAGACAGAGGTTTGGTGCAAGCAATTAATCTGGAGAACACGATCTGCCCTACTGCTCCACCAGGGAATAGAGAGGCTGCACTTAAAGTATGTTATCGAACTTGAGACACAACACAACATGAATTAATTAGTTCGACGATTCCTAGAATATGAGATTTGTGGTAATCTTTATACAAGCTAAATCTTGCTATACATGTTAGGTTCTATCATCTCGCAATGTCGAACTTCTCCTAGGTTACATCGTCCGCAGTATTCAGAGAGTGGATGATGCAGAAACCTCAGAAAAGCCAAACGGCAGACCAAGCCAAGGCGCTCAATCAGATCTTGCTTCGAGTAGGTATAGGTTGGAGCTTCAACCTACTGAAAGAGGATCACAAGGTCGTACCCTGGAAGCTGATTTAGTATTATGGACCGTTGGATCAAAATCTTTGCTTTCGACTTTGGAATCTTCCAAAACTTACCGTGAGCAGCTTCCTCTGAATTCTCGGGGGCAAGCTGAAACCGATGAAACCCTTCGTGTTAAGGGTCATCCACGGATATTTGCACTCGGCGACTCGTCTTCCTTGAGAGATTCAAATGGACGGCTTCTTCCTGCCACAGCACAGGTATGCAATGCAAATTTGAGCTGATGCATTAAACTTGGATGCTGATTTTTCCATCTGTTCAGTCTCTATGTTCTTGAGGATGTACATGCAGGCATACTATTGTTTGATAAACGAGTGAGAACCTCACTGAATTTCCCTGTAACATCCAATATGTCAAATATCTAGATAAAGTCTCCTTTGTATTTTCTTCAATTTTCCCTACTCGTCCGCTTATTTTATTTGATTTTATTTCTGAATATATCTTCGAAGTCGTCAATTTGAAGATATGCTCCTGTTGTCTGTGCAGGTTGCTTTCCAGCAAGCAGACTTCGCTGGTTGGAACCTCTGGGCTGCCATCAACAACCGTCCTCTTTTGCCCTTTAGGTTCGAAATTTGATCGTCTCGATATAAAACTAACCTGTTCTCAGCTTTTATTGATCTATTTCCTTTCCTGTGTATTTGGCTTGCTTCTTAAAGTATTCAGGGAGGACTCAAATTGTTTTTTTTCTTCAAAATTATCTGTATTTGGTTAGAACTCTAAAGAGTGGTTAGAATAAAACTACGCCTTCGAGAAAAAGTGGTTAAGATCAAGCAAGAAAAGTGTCTTGGTCAAAACATAGATATTTATATTTTTCGAGAAGTCGTTCCAAACTCGCTGGTCAATATAATGAACTCTGTGATTTCTCTATTTGACTTGCAGATTTCAGAATTTAGGAGAGATGATGACTTTGGGTAGAAATGACGCTTCAGTTACTCCAAGTTTCATTGAAGGTTTAACCTTGGAAGGTCCAGCTGGTCATGCAGGTATGTTCTAATCTCGCGAGTTTGATACGACCTGTTATGTCACGATGTTATAGCAACAAGTGCTTTTGAACAATAAAATTTTCCTGATATACGTTCATCGTATCGTTAGACGAACACGACTCTCCACAATGGTATGATATTGTCCACTTTGAGCATAAGCTCTCATGACTTTGCTTTGGGCTTCCCAAAAGGCCTCATCCCAATGGAGAGAGTATTCTTTGGTTATAAACGCATGAGCATTCCCTAAATTAGTCGATGTGGGACTTTCATAATCCAACACTTCCCCTCGAACAAAGCACGTCTTCCCTTAATCGAGGCTCAACTCCTTTGGAGTCTTCTTCGTCATTTTTTACTGCCTTCGTGCCTTCGAGGAGGCTTGACTCCTTTTTCTTTTGGAGTTCTTTGTTCGACATTTGAGGATTTACCAATCTATTGGCACGACTGGCACGACTAAGTTTAGGGCATGGTATGTCAAATATGCATTTAGAAAAATTCTAAATACGCTTGGGAATGAGTTCGACATGGCTCATTCTTGAGCAGTCTTGAGTTAATTAAAAGAAAATTTAGAAGTTTTTATGATACTTTTGTTATACAATGCTATTAGAATACTGAAAGAAAATATTTACTTTTGAAGTGTCCCTTGGAGTAAGTGCTTAGTATTTCCTCAAAAATAGGTTTAAAAGTTGCCGAATTTTATAGAGCTGTGGTTCGGAATCCTTAAATAAATAGTTTTTGAAGTGTTTTCGAGACAAGTATTTGAGCCGAAACACTTTCAATTCGAGAGGGACGAAGCATTCCTTATAAGGGTATGGAAACTTCTCCCTATTAGATGCGTATTAAAACCGTGAGGCTGACGGTAATATGTAACTGGCCAAAGCAGACAATATCTGCTAGCGGTGGACTTGAGCTGTAACAAATGGTATTAGAGCTAGACACCAGGCGGTGTGCCAGTGAGGACACTGGCCTCCCAAGGGGGTGGATTGCGAGATCTCACATCGGTTGGAGAGGGAACGAAGCCATTCCTTATAAGAGTGTGGAAATTTCTCCCTAGTAGATGCGTTTTAAAATCGTGAGGTTGATAGAGACACGTAACGGGCCAAAGTGGACAATATGTGCTAGCGGTGGACTTGGGCTGTTACAAATGGTATCAGAGCCAGACGCTAAGCAGTGTACCAGCGAGGACATTGGCCACTCAAGGGGTGGATTGTGAGATCCCACATCGGAGAGGAGAACGAAGCATCCCTTAGAAGGGTGTGGAAACCTCTCCCTAGTAGACGTGTTTTAAAACCGTGAGGCTGACGACTATACGTAACGGGCCAAAGCGGACAATATTTGCTAGCGGTGGACTTAAGTTGTCATACTTAAAAGTGTTTTTATGTCGTTCTTAAACGGATGAATTTGAGTGCTTTTGATCCTACAAAGTCATTCTAGAATGAACTAGCATAGGTGGTTTTGGCATGTTCTAGTTCTTTCTGTTTATTATATCATTGTATTTTGGCAGCAAGAAAAATAGCATACTTGATAAGGCTGCCAACGGATGAGCATAGGCTAAAAGTGGGTATCAGTTGGCTCACTAAGTCTGCTGTTGATTCCATTGCATCAATTCAGACCACCTTAACTGGTGTCTTCACAGGTCAATGAAGTATTGTAAGCTCGTTTAATAACTATTTTGTTTTTGGTTTGTGAATATTTGACCTATAAACACTACTTTTACTCGTGAATTCCTTTATTTTGTTATCTGTTTTTTACGTTTGTTTATCGAGCCAAGTTTTGAAAACCAAAACCAATGGTTTTCAAAATTTTGTTTTTGTTTTTCAATATATAGGTTTCGATTACAGATGTGGAAATTGTACGTCCTGCTTGATAACTATTTGATTTTTTATTTTAGAATATTTGGCCTATGTATGTTGTGGAATTTCTTTATTTTGTTATCTGTTCTTTACGTCTATTTACCAGTCGAGTTTTGAAAATCAAAAAATAGGGGTTTTCAAAATTTTGTTTTTGTTTTTCGATATATAGATTTCGATTATAGATGTAGAAATTGTAGGGTATAATTTTTTGTTTTGAATATTTGACCTATAAACACTACTTCTGCTCGTAAATTCTTTTGTTTTGTTATCTGTTTTTTACATCTATTTATCGAGTCAAGTTTTGAAAACTAAAAACATTGATTTTCATACCTTTGATTTTGTTGTAGCTAAAGATGAAACCGACACTTTTTTAATATATCAATATTCATTATAAGCACAAAGAACTTGATCAATTCTAATATGTACTACCGACAAATACTATCATTTGAAACATCAATTCAGCATTTATTAGAATAGAAAGTGACAAAAATGTTTTTGTCAACTATTCGAGTCTTAAAATTATACTCAATCGTCGAGATTGTATTGTTCTCAACCGTCGAGACTGTATTGTACTCAACCGTCGAGACTGTATTGTACTCAACCGTCGAGATTGTATTGTACTCAACCGTCGAGATTGTATTATATTCAACCGTCAAATCAGCATGAAATCTATAATGGAAAGAAAGAAAAAATAAGAGGGGAATCTTTTGTCCTTTGTTTCCTTTTCTTCTACAACTTTTCTCTCTCAACTTTCCATTGCCTTGTATTGATTGCAATTGTTTCTTTTAGCTTCTTTTGTGAATGATTGTACGATCCGAATGCATTTACCCGATTTTCTTTTTTCTTTTTGTTATGGGTGTTGTCAAAATTTGAACTGGGAAAGCACATTTGACCTTCACGGGATAGCAATTGTAAATTTGTTCAGGGGGAAAGAACGTGACGTATAAAAGGAAAAGAAACTACACACCAGTGAGCCTTACCACACTAGCTCCGATGCTTGAGTTAGCACAAAAAATTACGAAAACGAGAAAGTACTTACGTTTTTATACGAGAACCATTAGGGTTTCTTACGTTTCCTCGAGAGGTCAGCTCCATCTTATACCGAGGCTGGGGTGTTGAATTTGGGCTTCAACCCTAATTCTTCCCTACTCCTTTGCTTCACTAGTTTGAATTTTGTACTGCTTTGAATTATTTGCCGTTAGTTTTGCTAATTTCCTTTGTAATATGTATCTGTCCTCTCGATCCAATTTTAGTCCTAACAATAAGATTGTTTGAGATGGTTTACTTGCTTATACTCCTTGATATCTTCGCTCACAAGATTGATGGACCTAAATTCTTAATTCAAAAAGGGTTTAAATTGATGAACTCAAATGTCTGACTCGCAAACTTACGGTCTAAAAATGTGGATTTTTCACTATTACATACTTATCTGTAATATTATACTATTATATATAATTTTTTAGTACAAGAAATTCGGAAAAAAGTATCAATCAGCGTACAATTACGTTCACTTTAGTCTATCGTTCTATATAATTAATATGATAAAACGACATATAATCGAGACGTTCTCATAAATTCCAACTCCATTTATTCTCTGGTACCAAAAAAATGATTTTAATTTTTTAATCCCTTAAAATTTTGAGTTTGTAGGTTGGATCATAAGTAATTATAATAATCATTTGATTTGAAATGGATTATGATTTATAAATCTCCCACTGATCACTGAAACAAGGTGAGTAATTAGTGCAATTTTGAGTTCCATAATTGAAGATTTGTAGTTGAGCCACAAAGTAACCAAAAGGGAAAACGAAGCTTCTGGTTCAGTCTTTTGGAGAATGGAAGAAAAGAAACAATTTGTCGGATTGAGAAACTACGAGCAGAGAAATGAAGGCGAAAGAAACCACGGTCGGACCCCACCGCATTGAATGCCACTTTCATCATGGGTGTGCCCAATGCCCATATGCTCTTGTCCAGTCCCCTTCCTTATTTTCTCTAATTCCCACTTGAATTCTCAATCTCAGCCACTGCGAATGTGAGGTACAGTTTAAATGTTGGTCAGTCGGCAGTGGGTGGTGGTTGGTTTGCTGCAGCTTTCCTCTTCAAATAATGATATCCATGTCTCTATCATTATAAATACTTTTTTCCCCTTCTTTTAACTCTCTCAATTTTGGTTTTATTTGGCTTTTTTCTGTCCAATTTCTTGTTTTGAGGCACAAATTCCATATGGGTTTCTCACTGTTTATCAATTACTGATTTTCCCTTTCCCTAACTCCCATTTTTTTCCCATCTCTTTAAGCTTTTTTTGTCCTTGTTCCGTACTGTTTTTGAAGGCATCACTCAAGCAAACGAAATTGAGATTTGGATTCTCGGAACGGAGCGAAAATGACTGAGGTGGTGATGGAAGCGACTTCTCCTGTTCGTCGTGTTCTTTTCATCTCTGCCGGTGCTAGCCACTCGGTTGCTCTTCTTTGTAAGCTACTTTGCTTTTTCTCTTCAATTTCCTTGCTATTGTTCTGGTAGATCAATGTGCGGTGCTGACAAAGAAGATTTTGATCTGTTTATTTCTAAGTTAATGATGAAAATGGGTTAGGTGAGGCACCGTCGTTCTATGATGATGTGTGAGTCTGTTCATCGGGCGTTGGTTGACTTCGAATAGCTATTGTTGTTCTTGATAGGGTTAGATCTTTTTGGATACTGATTCTTCTTGGGTTTGTGGGTCTCTGTTGTTTAGGTTCAATGCCTCATTTTGGGCGTTGATATCAAATGGTTTTTGTAAATTTTTATGAGGACAAGTGTTTTAGATTGAATCCCTTTTTGTAATGATCGTTTGTACTTTGTTTTGGCACTTTTGATTCGGTTTTTAATGCATTTTTTGTGTTATTTTGTTTCTTCCCATGAAAGCTTCATTTTCTATATGATTTTCTATGAAACTTATGCAATGTGTTACAATGTCTTGAATATCAGAAGTGACAGAATGTATCTTCATTTTTGGATAAGAAATGGAGCTTTTATGTTCAGAGGCATACAAAAACAAGCCCATAAAAGAATCCCAAAACTAAATATAAGAACGGACTCCGATCCGGTTAAATTACTAATTTGGTCTCTGTGGTTTCGAAAAAGTTAGGAATTTAGTTCCTATGGTTTTAAATGTTAGAATTAGTCCGTATAGTTTGATAAAATCCTCACATAGACTAAACGTTTATTCTCCATGTCACACATGACTTTCCATTCACAATGTTGTTTTAGTTCGGAGCTAATTTACAACGACGGTATCTCCTTTTCGTAGTTTCATATCAGCTAGGCAATGTTTTTGTTTGCTGTAACAAGAAAGGATTGCAGTCACATTTAACCATTCGTCATGGATATTAATCGTTCTTTGGATGGTGTGCAGCTGGAAATGTTGTTTGTTCTTGGGGTCGTGGAGAAGATGGCCAATTAGGTCATGGAGATGCTGAAGATCGACTTTCACCGACCCAATTGAGTGCATTGGACGGCCATGAAATAATATCTGTTACTTGTGGAGCTGATCATACAATAGCTTATTCTGAAGCATGTACAGAAGTTTATAGTTGGGGATGGTAAGTGACTACACTTTGGCACTCACTTTTGTAGTGTCCTATTTACTTACTAGAATATTTACGATAGACAATCTCTACATAAAGTCAATAGTTTATGGGGAAAGAATAACCTTAATTTAAGGAATATTGGTGTAATTCCATTAAATAAGGAAATTAGATAGTCAACTTCCATATTTTTCACGATTTCGTTAGTTTTTTTGTTTTATAAAAGGCCATCTAGGAAATCGTACATCTCGATTGACGTGACATTTACCAAGCATAAACCTTTCTTCTCCGAAGCCTCTATTCAGGGGGAGAAAGTTGTAGTTGAAGAGAGTCCTTAGGAAATAGTGGATCCCTTGGACACTCTAAATCCAACCATTGAGTCCACTCCTACTACAGATTCTAGCCAAAATTCAGTCACAATAGAGTCACATACTGAACCATCCAATCCACCTTCACTTAAGTTCTCTAACCTGCATTCACTCAAGTTCCCATGTAGGTATGGCTGATGAATGAAACACTGGCTTAACATACTTCTTTTATGGAGAGAAAAATAAATATAGTGAAGAAGAGATCTGAACAAAACACACCAGACTTTATATCCAAGGATTTGATTTAACCTTATTGCCAAGACCAATTTTACTCATTGAAGAAAAAATCAGTGGCTTTTGGAGACATATATCATTGTAATAATTGAAATAGTTTGAAACCTGTAAAGAATCACTCTGACTGGGTCTTCATAAACATTTTAAGTACACTAAATCAATACTTTTAAACTTTTCCTGACCTCCTTTGGATTTAGTTTTGTGGGGGGTACTTCGAATTTGGGTCCTTCTTTAAGTTGGTGAAGTCGCTATGTTTTAATACTATTGCTGAGATGTATCTTATTGACTATTTTCTTTAACTTGATTTCCAGGGGTGACTTTGGGAGGTTAGGTCATGGTAATTCTAGTGACCTGTTCACACCAAAGCCAATTAAAGCACTGCATGGTCTTAGGATAAGGCAAATTGCTTGTGGAGATAGCCACTGCTTGGCGGTTACTATGGAAGGCGAGGTGCAGAGGTTGGTAGTATTTTCCCAATTCTTATAGACTTTATTTTATCAATTATCTCAAGGTAATCATTTTTGTGTAACTCAACATTTTTTACGGTTTCGGGGTGTATTATGATGATTATTATTTTCCTTTTTGTGATAGTTAATTATGGTCTAGTTTGACAAATTAAAAAAATGTAATTTTGTGCAGTGACATTATGATAAACGCTAACTTCAACATTCTTGACCCCCTCATTTTTGGACTGGTTTTTCGGATGCCATTGTGTTCTTTCATTTACCAATGAGAGCTTGATGTTGAATCGTAATAGTTTATGCCATTTGATCATGAAGGTATTTTGAGATAAGGGAGAGACCGTTCCATTCTGTGTAATATTTGGCTCGAGAGGTATAGGGGAATGTTTAGAGGTTTCGAGAGTTCTTAGAGGAGGAAGTACGGGATTTGGGTAGGTTTAATGTCTCATTTTCGGTGTATAGCGTAAGGAATTTTAGAATCGTCTATCATCTCTTATTATTTACAAAATTGAGCCTTTTTTTGTAATATTCAATTTTGTCCCCTTATATTGGTTTATTTTAGTAGTGGATTTTTTTTTTGTCCTCGCTTTTGTGTTCTTTTATTTGTATAGACCAACTTTTTATTTCATCACGAAAAGGGGGCGAAAAAAAATTTGTCCGTGCACATTCTGGAGCTTTGTTTAAGGTCAAGTTACACCGTGATCGCAATTGGATTTATTTAGTCTTTATATGACTTACTTATCTGTTTTCTTAATTTATTTCTGCATATTTATATCTTATTTTAATACTTTATAGTATATGGTTTACTCTGTATTTGGTTGTATATGGATGAAGTTGGGGAAGGAATCAAAATGGTCAACTTGGTCTTGGTACCACTGAAGATGCTCTTGTGCCGCAGAAAATCCAAGCATTTCAGGTAGTATCGTTTCTATTGCTATTTCAAATGGATATTCTCGTGATGCTTCTTGTGCTTACAAATTTTACACTTTATCCTCGAATGCTTCTCGTGATCTACCGTTGTTGTTTTTATATCTAGATCAAGATATGTAAGCGCGAAATATGTCATTGGATAATGAGATATGAAAAACGGTATTTGGACTAAATTTTTAATGTGAAATCCTTCATTGGATATAACTCATTGACCTCGACCTCGACCTTGATTGTATATTTTTATTTCTTGAAGGATTAAGTTCTTGCAAATTCTATGGAGTTACAAATTGATGGATCTTTATGTATTATTATTACTCTCACGTTAATAGCTTTTTTTATTATCAGCCTTTTGGTTAGGACTCCATGGGATTTTGGTGTTGTAAGGACCTCTTGTCCTCTCTTTTGTATCCTTTCTCTTTATTAATGAAATAGGAATCCTCCCACAAAAAGTACAAACCATGGAGAAGATTATCGAGCTCCCGTGCTTTCCCCGGGAACACTTTGGGGTGAACACCCATCCGAACAAGTAGGGTCAATAGTTTAGCATTTAGGCCGTAACATTTAGCAACAAAAAAATCTTTAACCCAACAAGTGCTCTCCGAACCAAGCTAGATAGTTTCTTATCACTAGTCTCACCAACCAACCTGGACTTTGATTTTTCTTATTCCTACCGGATATCAAAACCACAAGGATTGTTTCCAGCCATGAGTTCCCATATGACATACAAGCTCTTGGGGCCGTTCCTCTATCTCACTACCAATTAAGGCATACAAGCTCCCTTAGACCCCCTCACATCTACTGATATTCCCTACTCCATGAACTCCCGTTGTTGAGTTACAAGTGGGCCTTCAACTAACTGACTCACATATAGACATATACCTTAACTATTTCTCCCTTCTCTCTCTGATAAACAGCTAACTGGTGGCCTATCACCATCTGATCTCAGCATCTAAAATGATTTTAACATTTAAGCTTCTGATATTTAACAACTCGAGGATCGGTTTCTTTTAAGGGAGATAGAACTGATGTCAGCTTGTTATTGGGTGCAATACGGAATTATAATATTTATTTTGTTTTAGACTTTTGGCTGTCTAGGATTAGTTTGCAGGTTCATTAAGTTTTATTGTAAGCGGAAGGTTAATTAGCTATTATAACTTAATCCCATTATCTCATAATTTAGTCCGTAAAGATGACCGATTTTCTCGAAACATACACTTCCATTTCTTAAAATATTCAACATTTTCTAATGATTAGAGAAATGTTAATTAGAAGATTACTGTGACCTTAGGAACAAAATATGCTTTGATGTTAAAATGAACATTTTTCTAACTATAGTTTTGATTTTTTTAAGAACTATAATAGGGAAACATATACCAAATTTGACTTACTTGCCACTGCCATGATTATATTCATAGGCGCAACATTACAACCTCATGCATTCAAGCATCACATTCTGCATGCATTTTATGATCATCTGCAGCAGTTCATGTTCTCGCTGTATTGTTATATGAGTGGGAATTTGATTGTTATTTTTATTTATTTAGTGTATTCAAACTGTGATCTAATCCAATGTCTTTGTGATGCAAATTTGTTTATGAAATATTAAATATAATTTGAAGAACTCTTTCATTTTGTAATTTTTTTTTTCTTTCTAAAATTGTCATTGTAACTAAACTTCTGTTGTAGGGAATATCCATAAAAATGGTAGCTGCAGGTGCTGAACATACTGCTGCTGTGACAGAAGATGGAGAGCTTTTTGGATGGGGCTGGGGTCGGTATGGAAACTTGGGATTAGGTGACCGAAATGATCGATTGGTGCCCCAGAAAGTTTCTTCTGTTGATGTATGTTGAAAATTTTGCATTCTTTATCCTTTTTATCCCAATAAATAATGATTTAAGGTTCCAGTTAAGTGAATGATTAATAATATTTATCTGGTGGCTATGGTCATTTTTTATTAATGCTTTGGGATTAACACTTAATCCATGAAACATGCAATACAAGAATAGGGAGTCTTGCTAAGATCGAGTTATCTGTCATAACGATGCAAATATTGTCATATTTGTGGTACGAATATTCATTTAAGAACATACAATGAATCCTTTGCTGTCTTTAAACTGGAAAATGGAAAATGTATTTTCTTCTGGCATGATGTTTGGTGTGTTGATGGTTTTTTAAGGATCCGTTGTCATCAGCTCTTTATGATTTCTTCATATCCTAATGTCTCGATTTCGGATTTTTGGGATTTTTAATTTGTCTTGGAATATTTTGTACAGAAGACTTTTAAAAGATGAGTAAATCCTAGATTTTCAATCTTTGTTGGGTTTATTGGATCCTTTGGTAGATGGCTCAACGCTAGTTACTTGTTTTTTCGGGCAGATTTTCTATTAGTTCCGTGTCTCACCACGTAGCCTCGGGCTCTCCTATTAATTATGAATTGTTTTAGGCCATTTGGGAATCAAGGAGTCCTAAAGGAATTAATATTCTGATTTGGATTATTTTGAATGGAACATTGAATGGAAAAGGAAGAGTGCCTTTGGGCATGATCCTAAGTGTTAACCTTTCAAAGTAAAACTTGCCATGCAAAAAGCTTCAAAGCTTCACTTCTTCAAAAGAGATCCAAAAATATAAGCCTTAGGAGTAGCTAACGAGGAAGGAGCGACATCGAAAAAGAAAGTAGGAACGACAAGAGAAACCTCTAGAAGGATTGGGGTCTAGACTGCAACTCCCCATGCCCAAGTTTCAAACTAGGATTTGGAATTCGATTCTACATGATAGCTCTTATATTTTCCTTGCATCCCACGGCATGACCATGTTGCTTACTTGTCGTGAATTGCTTCTAAGAGTGAAGATTATCCTACAAACCAACATATGTTACTTTAGCATGCTTTGTCTTCACTCACATGCTTTCTAGGAATATTCCTAGGAGGTCACCCAATATAAGATTGCTCCAAGCTAAGCACGCTTCAATATGANTGCACCTTTTTGGTATAAGGATTAACTCTCAATTCTTTTAAGCTTTTCTTAATCATTATATTCTTAGGATTGCTCTGTTCGAATGTGATCTCTGTTCATTCATGTACCTCTCCTTTACTTGGGCATCACATGCCCACCAACTTTTGTCTTGGTTCATCCCCAACCTACATCCTACTAGGAGAGGTTTCACTCTGATACAATTTGTAATGCCTCATGCCCAAGATTCGAACTAGGATTTGGAATCTTGATTCCACACTTGATGGCCCCAACATTCTCATGCGACATGACTACGTTACCTACTTTTCTTCAATTGCTTCCAAGAGCGAAGACTATTCCCACAAACCAACTCATGTCCTTTTAACATGCTTTGTCTTCACTCACATGTTTCGTAGGAAAATTCTTAAGACGTCATCCAACATAGGACTGCTCCTAGCTAAACACGCTTCACTATAAAGTTAGAAAGGTCCAAGTTGTTGGTATAAGTTGTAATTTTTAATTTTTTAGTTCTTTGTTGGCTGAAGATGAATTAAAATTTTGTTTAGAAGATCTTGTGAAGATTGATAATGGCTAAAGTGGTATAGAATGCTCTGTTTGACTACATTTAATATTGTATTTTTGTAGATAACATCACTCCATGCTTTCAGAATTTTAATTATTGAATTGAAAATGAAGGACAATAGTCATGGAAGGTTTTAGTTAATGAATTTTCTGTCTTCTGAGATATAATGTAATCATAGAACCCCATAACTTAGAAGCATAAAAATGAAGGCGGATCAGATGCTGAGAATAGGCCCTAAAATTCATTCCATGGAGAATTTGTAATTCATGATTTTTATTGACTTATTCTTCTGTCTGCCTCGTGTACTATCTTGCAAAACTTACGTTGCAGGATGACAAGATGGTGATGGTTGCTTGTGGATGGCGGCACACTATATCAGTTTCCTCTTCGGGCGGATTATACACATATGGATGGAGCAAATATGGACAACTAGGACATGGAGATTTTGAGGATCGCCTCGTGCCTCACAGGCTAGAAGCGTTACGTGGGGATTCTATTTCTCAGGTGGCTTTTCTGCAGTTATTATATTAGATCTCGTGTATGCATGTCTAATCGTACTAATCGTACTCTCAGGAGAATAAATTCTTGGGAACTCTACAGCGATTCTTCTCCACCCTTAAGAAATTGATAGCATTAGTGTTTGAATTCTTTTCTTAATTGTGTAAGTAAAAAATTAGTAGCTTCCTTTGTATGATTATCGAGGGGTCGACAGGAGGTTTTAGAGGTAGATCGAGGAGAGTATTAGTGCNATTAATGTTTTTATATTTGATTATGCAATGTATTGATTGGTGGAAAGAATGGTGCTGAAATGAAACTGATTTGAGTAAATTTCTTTGAGGATTCTTTTGCTGTGACATCTGATTTCATTACGAATTATCAATTCTCATATTTTATTTTGACGCATTTACCTCTTTTCTTTTAATGTTCTCTTACAAAATTGTAAAAGAAGGCACTGTTGTCTTAAAAATTTCAGATATCAGGTGGTTGGAGGCATACAATGGCTCTTACAACTGATGGGAAACTTTACGGATGGGGCTGGAATAAGGTTCGTCGATTCTCCACTTGTTATCCGTTATAAATTTATAATTATGGTAAGTAGTTCGTTGTTTTGTGACTCCCCAAGCCCACCGCTAACAAATGTTGTCTTCTTTAAGGGGCTTTCCCTTGTGGGCTTCCTCTCAAAGTTGTAAAACGCGTCTGTTAGGAAGAGGTTTCCACACCCTTATATGGAATGCTTCGTTCCCCTTTCAAACCGATGTGGGATCTCACAATCCACCCCCCTTGGGGGTTCAACGTCCTTGTTGGTACACCGCCCGGTGTCTGGCTTTACCACCATTTATAACAACCTAAGCCCACCGCTATCCTATTTAGGCTTTCCCTTCTAGGCTTCCCCTTAAGGTTTTAAAACGCAGGAAGAGGTTTCCCCACCCTTATAAGGAATGATTCGTTCCCTTCTCCAACCAATGTGGGCTCTCTCACAGAAAGAGACCAATATATGGAAGATTTCCATCTATTCTATATATTAGAGGAGTTGAATATATTTAGGCAAACGTGAAAGCCCTAAACTAAGAATAATAAAATTACAGGAAAGACTAAAGATTAATATGCTCCCTACATTCACACATATACCGTAACACTCCCCTCAAGCTGGAGGATATATATGCTCAATTTATTTCAAAGGTAATCTATTCGAACTCGCCATTTAAAGATTTTTGTAGAAATTTTTCTTGATTTTTCTACAGTTTTCATGTACTTTGTAGACAAAACCTTGATGTAGTTTCTCACTAACAATATGAAAATGAAATTATTGATGTTTGAAATTTACAAAAGAGATGTATTGTAACGACCTGATCTTTGATACCTCGAATAATAGGTCGTTATGTACATTCAAGGGTAAAAAGGGCGGTAAAATTTTCGTTTGTAAAACGGGAGACTCAAGGATTTTAAAATTTAAATATGCATTCAAAACCGACATATAAGTAGTTTAAAGGTAATATCCATGGAGTCAAATCAAAACTGTTTACAAAAATACATGAGCTTCGAGAAGTAGCATTTAAAATAATAGAAAAATGACAAGAAGGAAGAAGACTTGATCTAAAAGGCATCCCTGCAGCTGCACGGCTCCGGCGCCCGCCATCAACAGTGGTCTACACTCCATCTGAAAAAAATAGAATAACATAGAATGAGTATATACTCAGTAAGCAACTAACTTGTAGGCTCTTGTCGAACATAATCCTATACAGGGAAACTTAGACTATGTGCTCATAACTGTCCCTAGCAAACCAAACTGTGGCTTAACGTCTATACCAAACTTTGTAGGTTACTGTGTAACTACAATTCATATTAGCCTTGCTAACAAGGCATAACTGAAAAGTAATTAACTAAAATTCATATTAGATTTCCTCTCCCTTGGAAAATAACTCAACCTCGAGTTAGGGGGACTAGCTGAAAAGCATCGGGCGCGTGATATTCAAATCAATTAGCGATTCTGAAGATGGGATTGATTTTTATAACTCATCACATAGGTCTACTCGATAAGCATCATCTACATATATTCTTTGTACATTTCATATATTCATTAGATTTTTTTCTTGTTAAAAGAATTAATGGATAATGTGATGTGTCATGAAGAATTTGCATAATAAATTAAGGAAAACTAAGTTTGATACTTCTAAATAAATCCATGTTTAGACATAAATTTAATCGTTCTCGTGTCTTTCTCTCTTCGTGTACAGTTCGGGCAGGTTGGAGTTGGTGATAATGTTGATCATTGCTCTCCCAAGCAAATAAATTTCCCATCGGATCAGGTATATACTTGTTTCTGAGCTTCTAGTAACTTTTTCAGCCTGTCAGATATTTTTGTTATGTGAATATTTTCACCTTTATAGGTTAGGAGACATGATATCTCTTTGTTTGATATTTGATCTTCCTTGCTCTTTTAACAGAAAGTAATTCAGATCTCGTGTGGATGGAGGCATACACTGGCTGTTACTGATAAGCAAAATGTGTTTTCTTGGGGTAGAGGTACAAATGGGCAGCTTGGACATGGAGAATCAGTGGACAGGTGATATATATGGCTGTTTGGACTGATATACATGTTCTGCAAAATGCTTATATTATTTCTTTTGCAGTATTCTTTTTAAGAACTTTGGTATTGCTTTTGTATGGATATCTTGCTTCAATCTTGTGACATCCCATGTCGGTTGGAGAAGAGAACGAAACATTTTTGTGTGTGGAAACCTCTCCCTAGCTGACGCGTTTTAAAAACCTTGAGGGGAAGCTTGAAAGGGAAAGCTCAAAAAGGAGGTTGAGCTCCGAAGGGGGTGGACATGAGGTGGTGTGCCAGCAAGGACGCTGGGCCCGAAGGGGGGTGGATTGGAAGGTCCCACATCGATTGGAGAAGGGAACGAGTGCCAACAAGGACGCTGGGCCCTAAAGGGGGGTGGATTGTGAGATCCCACGTTGGTTGGGGAGAAGGAAATATTCTTTATAAGGGTGTGGAAACCTCTCCCTAGCAGACACGTTTTAAAAACCTTGAGGGGAAGCCCAAAAGGGAAAGCCCAAAGAGGACAATATCTGCTACCGGTGAGCTTGGGCCGTTACAAATTTTATCTTCCATTGTGATGTCCCACATTAGTTGGGGAGGAGAACAAACCACCATTTATAAGGGTGTGGAAACCTTCCCCTAGCAGACGCGTTTTAAAGCCTTGAGGGGAAGCCCGAAAGGGAAAGCCCAAAGAAGACAATATTTGCTAGCGGTGGGCCTGGGTTGTTACAAATGGTATCAGAGCCAGACACCGAACGATGTGCCAGCCTTCTCGCTCTTCCCCAAAGGGGTAGACACGAGGCGGTGTGTCAGTAAGGACGCTGGGCCCCAAAGGGGGGTGGATTTGGGGGCGGTCCCACATCGATTGGAGGAAGGAAAGAGTGCCAGTGAGGGTGCTGGGCCCCGAAGGGGGGGTGGATTGTGATGTCCCACATTAGTTGGGGAGGAGAACAAACCACCATTTATAAGGGTGTGGAAACCTTCCCCTAGCAGACGAGTTTTAAAGCCTTGAGGGAAAGCCCGAAAGGGAAAGCCCAAAGTGGACAATATCTACTAGCGGTGGATTTGGGTCGTTACATCCATTCCACTTATTTCATATAGCTTCTTTAAATGTTAGCTCAACTTTTGTTCGTGTTGTGCGTTTCTTTTTCCTGTATCTTATTTTCGTCTTGATGCAACCAAACATTAAGGGAGAATCTCCAACAATCTTTATAACTGAAAAAGTAAGCTAATTACAAGAGATTAACCCTCCATTTCTTGGCTTTCATATAAAATCTCAGCTCTTATAAAACAAAAGTTTCATTGTTGGCTTTGTAAGATACTGCAAGTTTCATGATATGGCGGCTTAACTCTTAGTCTACTCAAAGTTGTCCATTAGAACTGATGATATCTGTTCTTTAATCGAAGGAACGCACCGTTGATCCTCGAAGCTTTAAGCGTTGATGGTTGTAGGGGACAACATATTGCATCCTCAAACTTAGATTCATCTTCAGGTACTGCTTTATTCAACACCTGCTAATGTGTTTGATGTAAAAATTTTAACTTGTTGCTTCCTTATGCTGTTTCTTGTGTAGGAAAAACTTGGGTATCTCCAATAGAAAGATATGCGATTGTTCCTGATGAACCTGTAAGCTTAGTTTTAATTGGTATTTTCATTTTTTTCACATAATATTGCTTGGTTTGTAAAATATTCCGTGGGTATAATTGATAAGCCAATCCTGATTCTAAGCCCAACGATCTAAGTTTTTGTTGAAGCAAGAACACTTGAATCAAAGAAATTAACACCTCCTTATATAAAATTCGAATTGACCCAGAGATCTAGAATTGGAACCTTGTTCTAAGTTGAATCACTCCACAATCGAATTTGTTCAAGGCTTGATTAAATGGCTCGGATGCAACCTACTACGAGAATTGCTTGTACTTATTTTATTACTTTTAAGTAGAAATTCATTTCAATTTTGGTGGGATCAGTCAATGTTGTAGGGTGCTCTCTTATTCTGAAGTCTGGGTATCATCAAATTGTGATGATATGATTAAGCTTTTCATATTTTATCCATATATATACACATTTATGTATTTAATAACTTGATTGTTGGAGAGCCAAACTCTGACCTATTCGAGCTTTGGAGAGTTAGAAATCTAAAGTTCGTCCTTTCTTGAGTTTGTCTCAGCGTTTGGACCAAAGTTCGTCCTTCTCAGAGTTCATCTTGAAATTTGTGTCCAAAATGGATTTGTTGGAGCTTTGGTAGGCTAAAGACCCGAAGATCGTAACCTTCAGAGTTCACCCAAACCCAGGCTTAGCAAGCCTTCGTAGAGTTAGAAACTCAAAGTTCGTCTTGACGTTTGTGTCAAAGTTTGTTGAAACTTGGACTTGGTAAAGCTCCATCGTGCTAGGAGCCGAAAGTCCCATTCCCTAGAAAGCCTCTGCTCTCTCCGAGACCAACTCCGAGAGAGTTTTTAAGTTCCGAGGTTCAAATAGGGGACTTGGACGTAGGACCTCGAAGGGTATCATCAAACATCTCAAGTTCTTACCACAGAAGTAGAGTAGGGTTAATGTTACTGGCTCGTAAGGACAGAGTTGTACAACCTATAGAACAGGTCATGTTGAAGTAAGGTTATTAAATAATACTATTATCGTGACTTTATCGAATGATACTCCCGATATACGTAGCTTATGAGTAAGATATGAATGAAGTATACGATGAGAAACACAGGTTTTAATGCTATATACGATATTGTTTGTTCAGGTGCAGGGGCCATCAATAGGATCCGTGAGGGGTAACGGGAGCGATGCCAACGTCCCCGAAACTGATGTAAAAAGGTTACGTGTCTGATTTCCCGAAACTTAAAACGTCTTGAAAAGATGTTCCACGCTTTGATTATTGTAAATTCCATCCATTTCTTAGAAATCTAGTCTCGAGTTTGTAGACCTAAGAGAGCTATGACACCATATAACAGCTTAATTTAGCTTGGCTTTAGCTAGCCTCAGTACTACATGTTCTTTGCTTCTGTTGATACTATGGCATCAAATTTAACCTTGCTACACAATCACATGCCTTTTTTCCTCCCCTTCTTTGTAGCATTGTCTGTAAATTGCAGCTTCTGAGCTAATCCAGAATGAACTTTGAGAACAGTTTGCAGTTTTTGGTATTTCGACGAAGTTTTGATTGGCTTTCTCGATAACCTGTTGATAATTGAAATGTCTCGATGGTTATCGAGTGGAACAGTTAATGATCTTATGGTTGAGAATATAAATATTGTATGTTTTAATTGATTGAATTATGCGTAAGTTGATATTATATGTTTACAAAAGTTCTACGGATATTTGGACATGGTTATCCCGTGGAACAGTTGATCTTATGGTTGAGAATATAAATTGTATGTTTTAATCGAGTGGAACAGTTAGTTATCTGTTTAAAAAATGTTTAGCGTAGAATTGTTACCATTGCAAGCTTTATTATGTTCGGGTTTAGTGTGTATATTTTCGTTTCGTTATTATGTTTTATTAATGTTAGGGTTAATTGTGAATACTACTTTTGAATTATAATGATTTGCCCAATTTCTTTCGTAAATTACTTTTTTTCGTTTTGAAATTTTAAAAAAATTAAGCATATAAATGTTTTTTTTTTTTTGTGGTAGATTTCTTTGTTTTGTTATATATATATATNTTTTTTTTTTTTTTTTTTTTTTTTTTTTTTTTTTTTTTTTTTTTTTTTTTTTTTTTTTACCGAGTCAAGTTTTGAAAACTTCAAAAAAAAATTAATTTGGTTAAAAATTCTAATCGTTTCTCTGAAAATATGAAACTCTGGGTAGGAAAAGGATGAGTTAAGAAAATTCAAATTCGGTGAACAAGTTAGCATACGAAAATTGGACTTTGCTGACAACCTTGATGTATGACCGAGACTTAGGTTACGTTTTGGAAGAAATGTTTTAAGAAAACATGAGCGAGGGAAATGCAAAACTGTTTTAAGAAAACATGAGCGAGGGAAATGCATTGAAAACAATTTGAAAAAAATCGATGCTATAAGCTAAAAGTAAATAAACAACAACAACAGTTTTGACTACGGTGTAGACGTGATTTTGGTGACTGATTATACACTCTTAAAGAATAGTAAAGACCTATTTAACATGAAAACAGGTTAAGGGTTTGGAACGAGCATGCAGTCATGGACAATATGTCCTAGATAAACATGATCTAGACATACGACATGCACCCACAAACAACGCGCTTTGAATAAACATGACCGTGATACTCTGCCTCAAAAGAAACAAGAAATCCTTAATTTGATTCGATATTGAAAATCTATTTGGATTCCTAGTCTGGTCCAATAAATTTATTTATTTATTTTCGAATAAAAAAAATTAATAACATGGTTGCTTATATATATATATATTGATTTTTTAAAATTAATCTCTCATTAAACATAAAGAACAAAAAATGAAATTTTTTTCGAGTCTCGAGCCTTAGAAATTTCCAACCTGACTATCTAAAACGGGTAATGGGGAGTGAGAATAAGAATGAATTTTTTTTAATAAGACGGGACCAGAATGTATGTTAATCTTAATCTAAGGTTATTAATTTCGAAGTTGGAAGTGATTATCTTATTTTTAAAAGAAGAAAAGGAAGAACAATTCTATAATTAATGGTTTGTTGAAAATTTCCACAGATGAAAAACACTCATCTTATCTTACAACAGCAACATCCCGATCTTGATTTTGAGAGATTTTCACAATACAAAAAAAATGAGGGCTTAATTCTTGTATTGTATTCCCTCTGATTCTGCCGCCCATTTCCCTCTCTGCACTTCATTGCAGGAGGTCCTTCATTCTCTCTCTCTCTCTCTCTCTCTCCGGTGAATTTAGATCTCTTCATTTCCTTTCATTTCCTTCGCCGATCCCTTCCCCCCCTTCAAATTTTGACTTCTTCCTCTCTGGATCGCTGTTTTTGTTTTTGAATCGCTCTCTGTTTGTAATTACCTTATCGTTATGAACGACTTTGAGGGTCTTCTAGCAACCAATTATGGATTCAAGCCCCAAGGTAAAGCCGCCCCAATGGCTGCTCCAAAGGGTACGTCCAATATCAACGCTACCACCTCCCCTAATTTCGATCTGGGATCTCGGGGCTCCTTCCGATCGACTAAGGCCTCTAATTCCTTATCTGGGTCTCTCGCCGATGACCATGATTCGCTTCATCGATCGATGAGTGCTCATGAGAATCGCGAATTTGGTGGTCTTGATGATTTGCTTGGTGGGTCGGCGAAATTCTCCAGAAAATCGGAGAATCGTGGGGGTGATTCGGATGTTAATTTTGACTCCCTATTTCATGGGGCTGGTAATTCTGGTCAACCGGCAGCTTCGAGCTCACCGGTTTATGATAAACCTGTGTATGATGATGATATCTTTGATGGCATTCCGGGCTTGAGAAGCTCGTCGAAAGTTCAGTATGATGATGTGTTTTCATCTATGTCTTCGCCGCCTAAAGCAGATTCAGCATTCGATGATCTTCTTGGGGGATTTGGTAAATCGGAAGGTGTGTCGAAGAGTACGGGTGGGAAAGGAACGCAGAGTAAAGATAAAGAAATTCCTGCTTTTGATGATTTGATACCTGGGTTTAGAAGCCGCAGCCCCCCTGGTGACAGGTATAACGTGGTGATGGTGTGCAATCTACAAATAGAGTTCTGTAGTTTAATTAAGCTTTGTAATTACCTGTTCCTTAATTTGGGTTCGGGAAGTTTTCTAGATTTGGCACTTTGGAATGATTTATTACTGTCTCCACTATGTTTCATGTTGGTTAAGCCTGGTAGTTTTACATCTCTTGATGCAATTGCTTGTTTCTTCTTGACTTCTTTTGCTAGCCGACTCTAGGTTAGCATGGTTTTGTGGGGCTGCTTTCAACCGAGTACATGGCATTCTATGGAAGACTTTATGCTAATTGAAATGAATTCAAATACTCCTTTATCGGTCTTGAGTTTTGAAATTCGATCTCGAGAAAGCCTTTCACTTGGTTGAATAGGATTTTGGGTTGGATTGAATTTCTTGGAGAATTTATATCCCCAAATTCGTGGTCTTTATTAATGGTGAACCTTGAGGTAGAATTATTTCATTGAAAGATCTTAGGCAAAGTGATCTCATCTCTCCTTTTCTCATCAGACAAAGAACTTAGAACTCGCAGCCGCATAACTAAATTGAGTCATATTACTATGTGTGGTTCATATCATTGTTTTTGGGGCCTGTTGAGGAGATGGAACTAGATAATATTATGGGTACTCTAAAGTCTTTTGAGCTTGCGGTATGAATGAAAATTAATCTACTGAAGACCCTTCTTGTCAATATTAATGTAGACGAAACCGAGAAGTCTCTAGGAAAGTTGAGAGACTTGTTTATTTGGTTGATTCTTGGCCTCTATTTGTTATCTCCGTTTTTTGTTGGGAAGTAATACAAACAAGGCAGATTTCTAGTCCCTTGTTGTTGAGAGAGTCTCTAAAAGGTTAGACAAATGAAAAAGATGTTATCTTTTCCCAGGGAGGAAGATTTACCCTTGTGTAGTTCTTGTTCATACTCCCAACCAAGGTTTTAACCTCCTTGAAAAGAAAATGGGATTGATGGTTTCACATTTACTCTTCCTTCTCTAACCAAGAAAAATCCGAAATCTAATTACAATGGCAACATTTCAAATAGCAAAACTGCAGTGGTATTAGGCATAAATATCTCAAACGAGGAATAAATTTGCTCTCTTTTTCCTTTGCACGGAACTACAACCTTGGCCAATGTAGTCACTCTTCGACCAAACTATTGACCTCCCTATCAGATAGTCATTTAATATTGGGAGCAGTTGTCCATTCAATTAAAGAATTTAGGCTTGTGTTCTGTACCATTCCTATGAGGAGATCAACTAAGAAAGTTAGTGGATAGAAAAAAAAAAAAAAGCATTTGGGATATAATGCAGAGAATTAAAAAATCTAAATACCTCTGTCAACTATGACTTAGTCATTGGGTCATCATTGCAGATTGAGTTTTCCCCTATTTTGTGAAGATTCTTTTTTGGTATGTTAGAGGCCTTGGAATTGAAAGAGAAGCAGTTTGGTGTGGGATTCTATTAGACATATTGATTCAGTCTTCTTCTCACTAGGTTGGTCTTTCATTAACTTTGAAGGAGCTGCTACTGATATTCTTGTTCCTTGGAAAGAAAATCCTCTCAGTTTTTGAAGTCCTTGGAGGTATGTGTCTTTTCACTTTTCATAAAGTTTTCATTTGATAGTAACACATCTTGTTGGATTTTAGGTGTTTATTGGCCAACCAACGGTAGGTATTGATATCATTTTGGCAGAAAATTATGATCTTTATGGTCTTTGTAATGGTTGTTGGTGCATTACAGGAGATTCATTGTTGTTAGATGGGCTTTTGAAAAATCTTCTAGAGGAAATATCACTTGTAATATGAGACATTTTTACAAATTCATTGGTGAGCTTTCATTGAGGGATGTTTGCCTTTCAATTGTTTCCAATATTAGGGTTTCTTGTCTCAAATGAGTGGCTGCTATTGTCTCCTTGGCTTATTGGAAGGAGAGAAATGGATCCTTTTTGTAGTTCTCCCAAAAGCATATACCTTTTATTCGGGACCTATGCTATTAAATCTGAGAACTTTTGGCTTTCTCATCACAGCTTCTCAATCTAGAAAAGAGGCATTGCTTCTGTGGTGGAATGAGTTAAAATTGAAAAACTCAAAATTTTGAAGCAAGGTTTGAAGGGATGGAATATGGAGATTTCTGGAGATCCTACTATGAAAAAGTTAAAATTTACCAAGTCAATTAAAGATAGTGACTTGAGCTACATCCCCTGCGCAATGAATATAATTTTTACACCTATTGGGAGAAAATGGAAACTTGAGCTACTTCAAGACATGTACTTAGAAGGTAGGCAATGGCCTTAGTAATGTAGAACTCATTGGCTTGAAGATGGTGGAGAAGACTCCAATTTCTTTCACAAAATTGCTAATGGTAGTAGGAGAAAAGCTTTCATTTAGGAGTTGATCAAGGATTGGGTGTGATCTTGATTACAAAGAACCAAATTAAGAGATGGGTGGTTGATCTCTTTTTGAACTCTTGAAGGGAGGCTTGTTTTTTCATATTTGATGCCATCTGTTGGGATCCGATAAGTGAAATAGATATTGGATGATTTATTAGTCCTTTTGACAACACAGAGATTAGGAAAATAATTAAAAGTTAGGGAAGTCACAAAGCTCCTTACCTTGATGATTTTATTACACATTGAAGTGTTTGAGCATTGCCAAGTTGGATTCTGTAGAGGTGATCTAGTTATATTTTTTTTAATTTGATTCTTAGGATGGAACTCTTAATGCTTGCTTCAATGAGAATTTTATTTTCCTCATCTCCAAGAAGATTAAAGCAACCATGATGAGATGAATATCCACCTATGAAGCATTTACAAAATTCTGGGCAAACCTAGAAACGAGGGGTAGGTTTGAAATATCAAAATCTGCTTTGAATAGAAAGCATTTTCCATGGCAAACCTGTGCCTCGTTTCTGGGTTTACCATGGAAAGTGAACACACTCTGAAATTCGTTTCTATTCGCTTG
Source organism: Cucurbita pepo subsp. pepo (assembly GCF_002806865.2). Taxonomy (NCBI): domain Eukaryota; kingdom Viridiplantae; phylum Streptophyta; class Magnoliopsida; order Cucurbitales; family Cucurbitaceae; genus Cucurbita; species Cucurbita pepo. Next base: position 818,792 of record NC_036656.1, on the reverse strand, counting down.
AAATAATAATCAGCTATTAGACCATGAACAGCATCTTCAAGCTGAGCATTTTCTTTAGTTGAGGATGGTTGGCTTGAATGATGCTGTCTGCTGGTAAAAATAACAAATTCATTTCTATTCACTTCAAAATTTCAAGTCCTTGTACTTAAATATGTTATCGTGGCAGTCTCATGGCTCATTTTCCTTCTTCTTCTTCTTTTTTTCTTTGTCAGTTTGCTTCATTATTGTACTTTATTAACTATGTAATCCCCCTTGAGATTCCTCCACTACTTTCTTCCTCATTTGGACTTTCTTTACTATACTATAGAAGAAGAGACTGCCTAAATAGAGCAGTATATTCTAACGTTTCATAGGCACTCAGAAATTTTGGAACTGGGTTTTCCTTTCTTTTAATGGATGCTGTTCTGACTCGCAAATGAAAAATGGAATGATGCTTATGTTTCCTATAATATTATTTTCAGGTCAACCTCAGGAGCTAGCTGGTCATCAGAGCCAACTTCAGTTAAGAGTAAAACATCCTCCAAGCCAATGGAAAACCCGTTTGGGACGTCGAAGGAGCACAGTGACCCACATGAAGAAGCTAGTGACATTGGTAATTTTAAAAGCCCAAAATTTGATGGTTACCCTTCCTCAGATGCAAATAATAAAGCTTTTGATGATATGGACCCATTTGCTAGCCTTGGTAAATCTGTCCCAGCATTTTCATCAGAAGGCAGTAATAGAGATATGGCTAGGAGTCCTCCTAGGGTAGACCGAAATGCTGCTGGGCCTCAAAATTCTAACAGTAAAGAAACTGTGGAAAAACAATCTGGAAGAACTTCTGGACAACCTTTGAAGAAGGATGTGTCTGCTAAGAATGATAGACAAGATGATCAGCCTATGTTTGATATTCCTACAGTTTCAAGTAATTCTCACAAATTTATGCCTCAATCAACATCTCCTCCTGCTTCAAAAGATGAAAATGTGATGGGGGATACATCTAGATTTGAAGATAATGTTGAACCTGATGAAATATGGCTCACTGTATCAGAGATTCCTCTTTTTACACAACCCTCTGTTGCACCACCCCCTTCAAGACCACCACCTCCTATACCACAGCAGGTTCCAAAAGAAGGAATGGGTTTGTCTGGCTCCCGAAGTTCAAAGATGAATGCTAATGACTTTTCTTCATTTCCCAATTCTACACATCATTTTCGGATTCCTAAACCTGCCTCTGCTTCAATGGGAGATCAAGTATCTTCAATTGATGAACTTGAGGAATTTGCCATGGGAAGAAATCAAAGTAATGCTGATGAACAAGTCAACGGTCTTTCTAGTGAAGAATTAGAGATGAATTCTGCTGCTGCAGCCATGAAGGAGGCAATGGATAGAGCAGAGGCAAAGTTTAAGCATGCCAAGGAAGTGAGGGAGAGAGAGAGTACAAGAACTTCTAGAAGTAAAGAAGCTGTATATTGGGATAGAGAGGAGAAAGGCATGCGAAATGAGAGAGTTGAAGATGAGGAGAGTTTGGATCATGAACGGTTCCAAAGGGAAAGGGAAAGGGAAGAGAAGGAGAAGGAGAAACGGAGAGTTGAAAAAGAGAGGGAAAGAACGAGGGAGCTTGAGAAGGAAAGAGAGGAGAGGGAGAAAGAACAAAGAAGGTTAGAGAAGGAAAGGGAGAGAGCTAGGGAGCTTGAGATGGAAAGGATAAAAGTCAGACAGGCTGTTGAAAGGGCCACAAGGGAAGCACGTGAGAGGGCAGCTACTGAAGCTCGCTTAAAAGCTGAAAGGGCTGCTGTTGAAAAGGCAAATGCGGAGGCTCGAGAACGTGCTGAAAGGACTGCAGTTCAGAGAGCTCAAGCTGAAGCTCGTGAAAGGGCTGCAGCAGAGGCCCGGGAAAGAGCGGAAAGGGCTGCAGCAGAGGCACGGGAAAAAGCAGAAAAGGCAGCTGCAGAAGCAAAAGAGAGGGAAGCACGAGAGAGAGCTTCTGTTGCGAGGGCAGAAGCTGAAGCACGAAGTAGGGCAGAGCGAGCTGCTGTGGAAAGAGCTGCTGCAGAGGCTCGAGAAAGGGCTGCTGTAGACGCTCGAGACAGGGCTGCTGCTGCAGCCAGGGCAAGCCAACAGAAGGCTGAAAATGACCTTGAGTCATTTTTTAGCATGGGTAGAGCCAGTAGTGCACCTAGGCCTAGGGCCAACCCTATGGTGAGGACTCGAGTTTGTAAATCTTCTGAGGCTGCCCTTGCTTCCTTTCCAATCTCTGGTTACCTACTGATTGTTTTTTTCAGGATAACTTCTTTGATGCCCAACCTCCAAGTAGACCAGCGTCTGAGACAACTAAACCATCTTCTGCCACTTCATCAAATCTGAGGAAAGCATCTTCAGCCACTAATATTGTTGATGATCTTTCAGCTATTTTTGGAGGTACTTCTACAATCTGAATACTATATTTGACAAAGTTTCAGCGTAGAACTTGAACCTTTTTTATCACAGTCGTTGACTTTTAGTGTTTGTTTTGGCAAAGGTCCTCCATCTTCTGGAGAATTCCAGGAAGTTGATGGGGAAAGTGAGGAAAGACGAAGAGCCAGGTTGGAACGCCACCAGAGGGTTCAATCACGTGCGGTATGCTTGTGTGTTTTCTGTTTAAATATGCGTTACAATACACGTTGACACTGACAAAAGAGATAAAAACACTTGGATTAGAACTACTGTAGTACATTTTATAGTCCGTATGGACTTATATTTGATTATAATCTATTTATGCTGTTGCCCTTGCAATGTGCTCTGTTTTAAAGAGCCTTTTCAAATTTGTATGTTTTGTTTCAGGCTAAAGCTCTTGCTGAGAAAAATGAGCGAGATCTTCAAATGCAGAGGGAACAAGCCGAGAGACATGTGAGTGCATGTTCTTGATATTTATTGCCTTTGTTTCTTTTCCATTTTTGAGCTCATCCATTTATCTTTTGTGTATGCTAGAACTCGGGTTTTATTGTTTTGAATCTGTGTTGCTCAAGAGGATTGGAGAAAACCTAGTTTTTTATATTGTTATAGTTTTTTATATTGTTGTTATCTGCCTCATCTTGTTTTCATTTACTTTTCTCGTAATTTTCTGAGACTGAACATAGATTTATCAATGAAATATTTGAAGTACTCGATATAATCTGGTTAGAAAAATGGTGTAATGACACCTGATTTGTAAACCAACCAAAAAACTTGGAAGGAAATTTGTTTTAGTCAGGTGATGGTCACTGCAGTCTAGAACTTAATTTCAAATTGGAAGTCCTGAAAAATTTACCATGATCTGAAGCTACTAACTGTTTGATATTCTTGAAATTGCTTGTTTTTCCCCATGCTATATCCGGATGATGTTGAAGTGGAAGCAACTATTTAACATTTTCTGCCACTCTATATCGTTATATTACATAGAACAATCTTGCAATTTGAAACCTTTTTTTTTTTTTTTTTAAAGAAGCAAGCATTTCATTAGATTTTCCCTCAATATTATGTTTGCAGAGAATTTCTGAAACACTGGATTCTGAGATCAAGCGTTGGGCTGCCGGGAAGGAGGGCAATTTACGTGCTCTTTTATCAACTTTGCAATATGTATGTTCTTCGTTAGCATTTTACTTTTGCTTTATTGCATCATCTGAAATCATTATAAATCCTGAGAGCATGTGGGCCTTCACTTTCTTTACCTCAAAACATTTTAACTTCATAATTTTTTCAATTCAAACTTGAATAATGAATGATCATTTGAACTGAACCCATTCAATCTTGTTGAACTGATTTGAATCTAAATTAACCTAATATCACCTTATAAATCCAACCCAAACCATCGTGTTCCTCAATTTTGTGAGTACCTATATTAAAGATATTAACAGAACTCATTGTGGATTTATTAGCTAAAGAACCTTTCAAGCATTTCGTTTAGAATAAAGAATTCAAATGGTATTATAAGAGGCTAGGTATCAGAATGAATTGTTCTTTGTTAACATGGCATGAGAATACTGCTCTGATTGACTGGTTGGTTTTCACTGTTGAATTATAATAGGTGCTCTGGCCTGAGTGTGGGTGGCAGCCAGTTTCTTTGACTGAGATGGTTATTCCAAATGCAGTCAAGAAAGCATATAGGAAAGCAACACTGTGCATTCACCCCGATAAGGTGCAGCAAAAAGGTGCCACTCTTCAGCAAAAGTATGTTGCTGAGAAGGTGTTTGACATTTTAAAGGTACTTCAGAGTAATATATAGTTTGATAATGATAAGAAAAGCCATAATCTAACTCAAAATTTCAACTACTGCAATATTTGATATTTCACAATGTTTCCTGTTAGTTATTGGATGTTATATGAGCACTTCAATAGAAGTCTGATTTTATTGTAGTTGGTTACTGATTTTTTTAGTTATGCCTACTTACACTCGATTTCGATAATATGTTTTTTACCATACTTGCAATTACATTTCAGTTCTTAGTCAAATTTCAAAAACAAAAATATGTCTCTATAAACTCTCAGTTTCTACTATCTCTTCTCTGTTGTGTTTCGGATTTTGTGATCTCGATTGCACTTATTAAAGATGTCTATACCGTGATGACAGGAGGCGTGGAACAAATTTAATTCAGAGGAACTTTTCTAAATTCATTTGATGATTTTTGTAAGAGGAAAGGGGAGAATGGTTATCTGGTTTGAAGGAAAGCTTCATATTGGTGGTGTTCTTCGGAGTTCATCTTGGCATGCAACCAGTAAGCCATGGCGTCGTCGTGATTTGGTTGACGAGATGAATTCCAAATGGTAATATGATTTAATTGTTTCTTATTCTTTTTGTTTATCCTGTATAATGGATGATGGTTCCCCCCCTTGGTGTTTTGCTCTAAGTCAAGAAAAAGGAAGAAAGATCAGTGTATGAATGAATGGTAATATGATGGGGAAGAGTTAGATATGAAGTAGAAATATGATGATGAAGTCATTTCTTCACCAATTCTTGCTTGTGATATGTACAATCTGGGTGAATATGTAGAAGAAATTGTGTTCACAATCACACTTTTGAGTAACATAAGAAATTTCAATTGGTTTTTTTTCCTTTCCTCTGTTGTCTGATTCACTTGTTCTAAGTTCTGAGAAGTTCGTTCGACGGTGTTGGATGATCACGACTTGAGGGATTGAATCCGAGTTGTTCAGGGTGTCGTGATGACTGGTAAACGTCGTCATGTTAGATGGCTTAGAGCAAGTCGTTTTAGTATAGAAGTTATGCTAGCTTGTTTTCACAGCTATGTTTCACAAATGTAGCTCTACTTGAGCTCGTACATTTATGATGGTTCCATTAAGTATCTTGACACTCCTCTTCCAACATCGTTCAACTCGAGCGAACCCACGAAAGAACAAATAAGATATAGGAGACATTCGAGTACGAATAGAGTGGGTGTTCATTAGAAAAAAAAGACATCTTCATCTCATTGGAATAGTTGGTTTTGAGAAAGCCTAAACCCATCCCCGTTCTAAAAAGGGACGAGAGATTACACAAGTAGATTACCCAAATAATTGGTTTTGATAGGTCGATGGTTAATGTTGAGTGTCACAATCGCATTCTTGTAGCAACGAGACAACGATTGTGTGACGCTTGTTCTAACCCAACGAACAAGTCAATCGTGTGAAATTCGCACTTTGCGTACAATATCAACGTATACTCGAGTCTCGAGTCACGTTTGAGAGAAATGTTTTACAAAACGTGAGCGAGAAAATACATTGAAAACAAATTTAAAGAAAGTAACTTTGTAAGTTAAAAGTGAGTAAGCAACAATAACGACTTTGATAATATATAACCCAGGTGAGAAGAATTGACGATTAGTCACATCTCTGTATTTCATTTTGAGACATTTTAACCTTGTGGGTGTAGACATGATTTTGGTGATCGGTCATAAATACAACAAAAATAATAAATGTCTATCTAATAGAAAGCAAGTAAAAAGAGTTCGAAACAAGCATGCAACCATGAACTACACGTCTTGTACACACATGACCGAGATATCCAACATGCGATCGTAGGCATGCATTTTAAGTTATGTTCTACAAATTAATGAACGAAATATGAACTTACTCTTACATAATTTTATGTTATCCACCTTATTGATATATGACTATCTTATTGATTTTTTCTTATATTTTGTACCTCGGATATCTAGGCGAGCAACAAAATTCAAAAATCGAGCCAACTAAATAAAAACCCTTAGAACTAATTTCAATCGGAATCGATTTTGCTAAATGCAAGACCGATCGATCGACTAACTCAAGATAAGCTCAAAAACCCCAACCAACCAACATTATTAAAACTATACTGAAGTGATGAAACCGACAACATCAATTATTTATTTGGCTGGATACTCAGCCGACAGAACCCTCCACCATAAAATTAATAAAAATGGATATGTCAATGGTCAGTGCTGGTTAGAGTTCAGCACCGACACCAATTAATCGATGCTCACTCCTCATTCAGATAGAATTTAATACTTAGATACAGGTAAGTAGTTGGGACATTCATTACGATATTAACGTCAATAAACATAAAATAAAAATAAAAATAAAAAACATTGATAGACCCCTCCACTATGTTTTGTCTCATGTTTTTTTGTGGTTGTCTCTTTTTCATATTCACATATTCTATTGTTCATTCTCAAAACAAAATAAAATTTGAACTCTTCTCTATGAAACTTCCTTCCTTTGTATTGTGTGCTCAATTATTTAGTTTTGGATATATTATAGTTTTTAATTTTAATTCCTAAATAATTAATTAATTTTTAAAGAGGAAAAAAAATACTACCTTATAAAACGTTAGTTTAGTCGAAAGATATACTGTCTGATTAGATGCCCCAACTAGTGGAAATGGCTAGGGGTCTCCAGAACGGGGGAATTGGGCCACTAAGTTGTGAACCCTTTTCTGAGAGAGGGGCGTGGGACCACATAGGTTAACCTAGTAGCTGACTAGCACACGGGATCGCTCCCCTCAAACTTAGGAGACTTTATGGTCTTGTGGGAAAGGTCTACAAGCTAACCTCCCGTGGATGATGTTAAGACTAGCCGCACTATACTAATCCACTAGAATTTTATGAGGTAGCTCCTCGACTCAGGACATCAGTCATTCATTGTGTAAGTAATGCAAGCTACGTAAGTCAAAAACAGAAAGGTTGTAGAACATGCACAGACCCCTAGAAGGTAAGATTCTGATCAAATATGCTCGAAACTTCAAGGCACCCAAAATGCTCATCTAGGAGTAGAAACTAGGCTCGAACTTCCTATGGCCTAGAATAAAGCTCGTGGAAACCTGCTAGGTTAAGGATGCAATGAGAACTTGCAAGTAGGTCGTTGGTCGAGGTGAAGGGGTGATTGAGAGCTCTGCAACCATAGAGGGATGTCGACCTCGGGTATTATGTTTTCTAAATTTTCGTGGGTTGTTATTACAACTATTTTGTATTCAGATCTCGTTCCCTCTTTTATAAACTACTTGGACATCTCATACATTTTAAAATTTTATCGTAATTTCACTATTGTCGTTTATACATGTTTTCATTGCATTATGTGTTAGTCTCGGTCCTTGTTTACGAAGCCTTGAAAATCAGGTTGTGACAATGTTACCGCTCTTGAAATGTCTCACGGAAGGTTAAGGGTTCATTTTGAGCCTATATAAATCCATATTTGTTCTCCTCGTAAAAGTTTCTTTGTAATTCTATGTAGTTCATGTTCCGTGCTTAGAATCATTCAAGCTTGACTCTATCAATCTTACAATTTTACGTGTTCATAAGGGTATCACCTAACATGATTTTCACTTTCTCGATTTTGATTTGCAAAAGTAGAACACTTCCATTTTTTTTTCACAATAACGACGATTAAAGCACAAATTCCGACAAAGGGTATCATCTAACTAGCACATGTTCCAACAGAAAAATTTGTTCGGTACGAAAAAGAGGAGACCTACAAAATAAAGAATGACACACGAGCATAATACTTGTCCCCACACACAACAACGTTTAAGTCATAACGGAGAAAAGTGTTACAACGTAGATTTTAGAGTTTCCTTTGTAAGATTGAAATTGAAAGAGGATTTCCGTTCCTCCTCAGAAGTTAGACCGAAAGAGGTTAAACCCAGTCCAAAAGCTTTCCTAGAGATCATTTGGCTCGAAACTATTTCCACCTTGAGCTCCTTCAGTCTCGGTAGTTCTTTATTTCCAAAAATATTATAATTCATACATTTACGTCTTAACCGGCTAAACTATCCGACCTATATACATGACTCGTCCTCTCAAACGGGTATTTCCCCGAAGGAAACCAGAACTCGACATTCCAATAATAATCACGACCCCATATATCTTGAAAATTCACGTGAAAGTTAGGGTTTATGTTAAAAGGTATTCACTTGTGGACCAACCATATGGGATAAAATCAAAATAGTAGTGATGAATGGATGCTTTCTATGCACTATTTAGTCACATTATGATAATAATAATAATATATAATATTGTGTGAACCATAGGATATAACATAATATATGTCTTTATCTTCTTTCTATTTGGCTTTGTCCCTCTTTTGTATGTGTTCATCATGGGGAATACTAACTACCAAAATTTCGTGCCCTCGACCTCAACCGCTTTTTTCTAGAACCGTGAGCTTTAAACGCTCTGTTTAGTAGGGTTTTGATGAAACTTTAAAAAAAAAAACCTTTGAACTTTTAAAAATAATTAAAAAAATATAATTATTACCGATACCGTTAATATTTTGGGGCTTAATTTTGGAGCTTTTATGATTGAGCTACCGAAAAAGAAGGTACATCTTGTTTTTCGGTAGCTCGATCATTGTAACTTTAAAAGTAAGCGTGTTTTGCTTTGAGCAATTATATGTTGGGTGACCTCTTAAGAATTTTCGTATAATACATGTGAGTGAAGACAAAATATGCTGGAAGGACTCGGTGTTGATCTGTGCGGATAATCTTCACTCTTAAAAGCAATGAGTAAGTAACCTGACAATGTCACGGAAGATACAAACCCTAAACATGGTTCGTTAGAGCTTTGTTCACTCCCAAATAGTAAAAAGGAAGAGATTTGTTAAGGTTGTTTTCACTTTCACATGGAAAGCCCACAATTAAGATCGAAATGGGCTTAGGTTATGTTTTCTTTAATATACACAAAACCCTATTAGAGTCGCTACCGTCGTCGTAACGTAATTATTTTGTGCGGAATATTTAAACTTCATAAAACATAAATTTCATCTTAAAACACTGTACCGTCATCGTAACATAATTATTTTGTGCGGAAATAAGTGTTTAAACTTCATAAAACATAAATTTCATCTTAAAACATTGTACCGTCATCGTAACGTAATTATTTTGTGCGGAAATAAGTGTTTAAACTTCATAAAACATAAATTTCATCTTAAAACACTGTCATGGACTTGCGTGTTCAAAAACATCCTTAAAACAACACAACGAAATAGTAAATGAAATAAATAAACNAAAAAAAAAAAAGAACTATATTCTAACCTAAGTCTAAGAAAATAAATATAATTACCCTATGCATTTATCATGGTCTCGAATTGCGATGTCATCGTCAAAGTAGCACATGGCTTGAGTATTTTGAGAAACACTTAGTAAGTAACCCCGCTATTGGGGTTAGATGCAAGCAGATACAATCATGAGTGAGACCTATCATATCAGTCTATATTCTTTAGGTGGATATCTCGAGCGAGTTAATTTGATGTGTATTTACTGTTCTACATATGGTTCATACGTGCGAGTATGGACCTACAAGTCGGTTTGTATATAAGCCCCGCCTATTCTTTCATGGGAATAGGTCTCCATAATTTTAAATGATGTCATATCTACATTATTTTCGTGACATAGTATTCCTATGAGACAAACGTACGTAGTACTAGTCATATCTTTTATGATGGATATAAATGACTTATCAATGTCTTATAGGCCTCGAGTGAACATGTTTACACAGTTTACATGGTGTGACATATGAAGGTTCGTGCATCATTTTACATTAATCTTACAACATAGTTTCATAACTTAGTGTAATAATCTCATAGTATAACTTATAAACCAGCATAACTGTACCATGACGTAACTTATATCATAGTATAAACATAACGTAACACACGTCAGACAATCATAAAACATGACACGTACAAGGGTCACAGAGCATACACGTCCCTTATTATTGGTAACCAAAAAGAGGGATTAAAGAAGAGAGCGAGTTAATATGAGATCAACCATACAGATGACCTCTCCGACGAAAAATTCGAAACATTTTAACAAGGTGGGTGCAATTTGACGAAAAATAAGAATTTAGAAATTCGACTTATCAGCATGACCTCTCCGACGATCATTCTTCATTCACGGATTGGATTTTCGTAATATTGGGGAATGGGGATATTATTCCACCAAAAAAAAAAAAAAAATCGATATTTTTACGATTATCCTCACGATCGAACTAAAGTTTTGAAGTAACTTAGAGAGAGTTTTTCGTTTAATGGGTTTTTTTCTTTAGAGTTGCTTCGATGATATGCACGTAGTAACAATTCGATCATATTTTTGAAGTATCTAACAAGGAACTCGAGAATATGAAACTAGGATAAGAACTAAAACTAATTATTTGATCGTGAATGAAAGAACGAAAACGAACGATTTGAAAGGAAAACAAATAAGTACAAAATTTTCAAACCCAAACCTCACTACACTCTCATGGTAGTAACTTGAAATGTGAATTATTGACGTTATCTTTACTTATTCCACGCACGTTCACCTGTCTCCTACACCAAAAGACAAATTATTTTGCCTAATACTTTATATGGTGTTTTTGTTTAATAAGTGTAATGGCTCAGGCCCACCGCTAGTAGATATTGTCGATATTGTCCATCCCTCTTTCAGAGCCCAGCGTTCTCGCTGGCACTTGTTCCTTTCTCGATGTGGAACCACCTCCAAATCCACCCCTTCAGGGCCCAGTGTCCTTACTCGCACACCACCTCGTGTCTACACCCCTTCAGGGAACAACCTCGGATATAGCCTCCTCACTAGCACATCGCCTGATGCCTGACTTTGATACCATTTGTAACAGCCCAAGCCCACCGTTAACAAATATTGTCTTCTTTGGGCTTCCCCTCAACGGTTTAAAACGTATCTGGTAGGAAAATGTTTTCACACCCTTTTAGGGTGTTTCGTTCTTCTCCCCAACCAATGTGGGATATCACAGGTAATGTGCATCAATTTTTGTTATAAACCGTAAAAATAATATGATATATGTGTTGTTAAGACGAAAGCGTTAGAGATATGTGTTGAAAATATGATATATGTTCTAAAATTATTTTATGATACATAGTTTGGAGCTTAGATTTGATTCAAAAATGTTGGGTTGAAAAATTGAAAGTAATACGGCTAATTTTGTTTTTATAGCATGTGACAGAAAATGAATTAGTGATTTAATGGATATTTAATTCAAACTATATGATTGAAACTATGAACAAAATATCATCAATTTCTTACTATAAAATAATAATATCAACATCAAATATTAATTATTCTTTTCTCCGATTTAAATTCTAAACTTTAGTATAAGACGGAGATTTATGTAATTTGAAGAGAAAAATAAGAGAATCAAATAAGTAGTAACGGTTTTTCATCTGAAATGTCGTTCTAAAAAACGGTTTTTTTTTTTCTCTTTTTTATATTTTTGCTGAAATACGAGCACTGTGAAATTAGGGTACGTTGTTGCTATTATTATTTTAATTTTCGATAAGCATTCGATCTTCCCCTCCCCTCGTGCTCCATTGGGTTTAGGTATGGTTTCTCCTCTCTATTTCCACGACTACCGTTGCGTATAAAGCTCTTTGTTGTCACGAACCAACGAGAGGAGGTTCATCAAAGCGAGTGGCAAATGATGAAATATATTAGCCATCATCGTAAGATGGTTCGAGACGAAACGGAAACAGCAAGAGAGAGTGAAAAAAAAAAACCCCCCGAGGAAATTGAGCAAAGAAGACGAAACCCGCTGATCTAAAATATTTTTATTAATTTAGCAAAAATCAACATAAGCATAACTCAACTAGTTAAAACATATACCTTCAATCAGGTCAACCTGAACAGAACTTGTAAATTTACTGAGCATGACTCAATTATGTAACATTGAGCATGACTCAATTAGATATCTATATACTAATTGTAACCATTAAATAAAAAAATGTATGTCATCATGAACATAGCTCAATCCACCCGTTCCCGAAAATATCGGCATAATTTATATTTTTTTAATTAAAACAGTCAACTTGAACATTACTCGTAAATTTACTGAGCATAACTCAATTATGTAAACATGAACATAACTCAACTGATTAAGATAAATATACTAATTGTAACAATTAAATTAAAAAATGTATGTCATCATGAACATAGCTCAATCCACTCCGTTCTCAAAATTATCGACATAATTTATATTTTTTTAATTAAAACAATCAGGTCAACCTGAACATTACTTATAAATTTACTGAGCATAACTCAATTAGGTAAACAGAACATAGCTCAACTGATGTAACAATTAAATTAAAATATATATGTCATCATGAATATAGCTCAATTCGCCACGTTACCAAAAATATCAGCATAATTTATACTTTTTTAATTAAAACAATCAAGTCAACCTGAACATTACTCGTAAATTTACTGAGCATAACTCAATTATGTAAACATGAACATAACTCAACTGATTAAGATATATATACTAATTGTAACAATAAAATTAAAAAATGTATGTCATCATGAACATAGCTCAATCCACTCCGTTCCAAAAAATATCGACATAATTTATATTTTTTTAATTAAAACAATCAAGTCAACCTGAACATTACTCGTAAATTTACTGAGCATAACTTAATTATGTAAACAGAACATAACTCAACTGATTAAGATTGTAACCACTAAATTAAAGAAATGTATGTCATCATGAACATAGCTCAATCGGACACGTTACTGAAAATATCGGCATAATTTATATTTTTTTAATTAAAAAAATGAATTTATTAAAAAATTAGGAGTATATAAGAAAGAAAGCTTCAATACTCGCACCATATTTCCACCCAATTTCATTTTTCTAGAGAGAGAGAGAGAGAGAGAGAGAGCAGACTAAACCTTGAAGTTCATCCATGGAGTCCGAATCTTCAACGTAATTCACAATTTCTCAATTTAATTTATTTATTTTTATTTAATTTTTCAATTTTTTCAATTTCCGGCAACCCCAAATTCTTCTTTTTTGCTGTGCAGATTCGAGAGTTGTGAAATTATGGCGGCGCTTTTGGGTTCCAGTCCTCTGCTTCTGCAGTCATGGACGCTCTGCGCCGCCGCCAACGCCGCCGCGCCGGAGACTTTCTCGGTGGAGGTTATTGGAGATGTGGCTTTTGTTGCCTTCTCCGCTGTCCAAATCCTGCCGGGCTCTGGCGGCGGAAGAGAGTTAGTGGCGTTGGAAGGTGACGTTGAGGAGCTATTTCGGCCGTTGAATCGCCACCGTGAAGAGCTCCGGGCACCGGCCATGGCGGATTCCGGCATCCTCAAAATATTTATGAGTATTTATACACATCAGAATCTTCCCGAAAAGGTTCAATCTCTCTCCTCTCTCTCTCTCTCTCTATATATATATATACAATTTTAACCAAAAAAGTAATAATTTTTTAGGTAATTTTGAATTTGGTCTTTTTTTTTTAATTATTTCTTATTTTTCATTCTTTTTAGATATATATTTTTTCTATTTTTATTTTTTGGTTCAGCTAATTATTTAAAATAATAATAATATATTTTTTTTTTTTTCAATACAATATGAACCTATTTTAAAAATTTATAGGACGAAATTTCTTAGAAAATTTTAAAAAAAAATGTTAGTTTTATAATATAATAATAGTAATAATAATGGAAGCGCTAAAATGTAATAAAATTTAAAATAGTATTTAAATTCTCGACTTATATCCTAACTATCCTAACTAGTTGAGTAATGCTGATAAAAAAAATATTTTAACGTTAAATTATTAATTTATTTATCCATAACTATATTTTAAATGATGAAATTTTATGGGGATTTGGGGGTGTGGTTGACTAAAGTGTGGGAAAGGGACTTGGAAAGTCTTCCATTAAATTCACCAAATATTACTTAAAACTTTGAATGGAAAAATGGGAGAATTTGTTTTTTTTTTTTTTTTTCCTTTCAATTAAACAAAGGTAAGGTTTCTTTTAACCGAATGGTCTAAAAACTCGACTAACTTGGACTATTCGGATTGGGTTAGATTTTGGAAAACCAAAAATTAGGATTAGTGGATTGACATTTTTTGGTCGGGTCAACCCACTTACCTGAAAATAGGATTACAATCCAACTCTACCCTACCCTACCCTTACCCTACGTTTTAAAGATTATTATGAAAATTAAAATTGTGACCGAGGTTAATGATATGTTGTGAGTTGTGAATGTTTGATATTTGAATTTTATAAAATTTTAGTTATTTATTTAGCATTATTCTAAATAAATAATTTTTTTAAAATAATTAAAAAAACAATCAAACTCGAAATAAAGGGTTGGATTAGATTAGGCTGTGAATTCTATTCGGGTTGTTTGGGTCATCAACCCAACCAATCGATCTGATCGAATTGGTTCAAAAATTCGATCAAATGATTTTGAAAGATAGGTATACACTCCTAATTTTTGTTTAATATAATTTGATAATGATTTCAATTTCGTTAATGGATGACATATTGTTCTTTATTTCAAACATCTTCACCAAATATTCAAAACTTCATCTTTATTTTTTAAATTGACCATTGACTGCAAAACTAATTTAAAGAAGGGTTGAAGAGGGAGAAAAAGGACAAATCATTAATGATTATTACAAAATAGCCTTCAATAGTTCTTTTTTTAGTTATTGGTTTCACTATTTTTCAATTTTTTAAATATATATATAATTACTAATAATAATAATCATTTAAGTAATACTTCTAAAAAAAATAATATAGAAATAAAGAACCAAAATAAAATAAATCTAAATATTTAAAGTCTAAAATAATAATTTTTTTACGAAATAATACAAATTCTTATCAAATTTCTAGATTTCTAGCGTCAGTTATTTTCACATACACATGTTCATATATTAACTACTAAATTTTCTATACAAATCGACACATGTAAACTATGTTCGTGTTTCATTCTCCCACTTTTTCCTTAGAGCACGACGAGGCTTGGTTAAGAAAGAAATCAATGATTGATTGCAAAAGGTAGTGTGAACTGAATTTTTTTTTTTTTCTTTTAATTAAATTGAATGGAAAAGAGATGGAGATTTAAAGGAAACTAAGTGAGATAGGGACATTTGAGCCATTCTTCAATCAAGTGGATGTTGACTTTTTGTTTTAATAATTGTATGATTCTTTTTTATTTTTCTTTTTTTTTTTTTTAAATATAATCCTTTTTTTTTTAATTTTTTATGATGCTTTTTAATAATAATAAGTAAATAATTTCGATATTAATAATTAAAAACATAGTAATTATTTTCTTTTTCTTTTTCTTTGCGATCTTATATGTTGCAGATGACAAAAGTAATGGAGAAAAGTAAGTCAATAGTGATTACAGGTCATTCACTTGGAGGGGCAGCAGCCTCTCTATGTACTCTTTGGCTGCTCTCTCTCTTCCATTCCAAAACCACGCACCACCCTTTGTTATGCATCACCTTTGGCTCCCCGTTGATCGGTAACGAGTCGCTTTCGAGAGCTATTCTTAGAGAACGATGGTGTGGCAACTTCTGTCATGTCGTCTCAAACCACGACATTATGCCGAGGCTTCTCTCTACTCCGCTTTCCTCCTCCCTCTCTTCCCAGCTCCATGTTCTTCTTAGATACTGGCATTTGTCGGTGGCCTCTCCGCAGTTTGGAAAGCTTGCTACCCAACTGTCAGATAAAGAGAAAGACGAGCTCTTTCGGGTTGTATTGGCTCACTCTAACACGATATCTAACTCGGAAGAGGAGTCGATACAGAGTCAGTTTTGGCCATTTGGGAACTTCTTCTTTTGCTCAGGAAATGGGGCAATTTGTTTGGACAATGCTATATCAGTTCTGAAGATGCTCTATTTGTTGCTCAAAACAAGTGTTCCAAACATGAGCATTGAGGATCATCTCAACTATGGAGATTATGTGAAAAAAGTTGGAGTTCAACACATGGAGAGGAAAAACTTCGCCTCCGAGCGTCTTCCTAATTCGAGCTATGAAGCAGGGCTGGCTCTAGCATTGCAGTCCTCAGGAATACCTTTCCAAGTAATAATAGTTCTCAACTTCCCTTTCTTATAACAGAACTTATAGGTTTGTGAGTAGAAGAAAACTTAGTATTTCAAAATTGCAGGATGAAGTGGCTCGAATGGCTGAAAATAGCTTGAGGACGGCCAGGAGAATGGGACAAACGCCGAACTTGAACGCAGCGAAACTGGCTGTAAGTTTATCTAAGATTACGCCTTACAGAGCTGAGATAGAATGGTATAAAGCCTATTGTGATGAAGCGGGTGACCAATTGGGGTACTATGATTGTTTCAAGCAAGTAAATACTTCAGTAAAACATGCTAAAGTGAACATGAACAGACACAAGCTTGCGACGTTCTGGAACCGAGTGATCGACATGTGGGAGAACAATGAGCTTCCTCCAGATTTCAACTTAAGAGCAAAGTGGATCAATGCTTCGCATTTCTACAAACTCCTAGTAGAGCCATTAGACATAGCAGAATATTACTGCCGTGGCAAGCACATTGCTCATGGGCATTACTTAAAGCATGGAAGAGACAGAAGATACGAGATTTTCGACAAATGGTGGAGAGGGAGCGACGCTGCAGACAAAGGGAATACTCAGAGGACGAAATACGCAGGTCTGACTCAAGATTCATGCTTTTGGGCAAGGTTGGAGGAAGCCAAAGACATGCTTGAGATTATTAAACGTGAAGGAGATGTGAGAAAGTTGGCTCCAGTCT
Source organism: Cucurbita pepo subsp. pepo (assembly GCF_002806865.2). Lineage (NCBI taxonomy): Eukaryota > Viridiplantae > Streptophyta > Magnoliopsida > Cucurbitales > Cucurbitaceae > Cucurbita > Cucurbita pepo. Next base: position 801,806 of record NC_036656.1, on the reverse strand, counting down.
GGAGAAGTCTGGAGAACTTTGAAAGGTATGCCAGAGGATTGGTTGAAAGAAAGGAGGTTTCTAAGGATGTGGTTGCAAAGAACTCAAGCTATACCTTGTGGGCTCAAGAACTGAGGGCATTGAAGCTAAATATGTAACGATTAGGTACTTAATTTTACGGCAGAAAAGTTCTAACTCTTTAAGTAGTTAGCACCTTGGACTAAGGATCTCTAAATCTAGAAAATGTTAACTTGATACTCAATTATCTACTAATTGAGAAAAGTAATATTGTCAGTGATGCCATAATATATTACAATATCATGTTTCTGGTCTACAATATCAAAATGTCAATCTAAGTGATGCAGTTAATGTAGATATAAAAGCTAATACCTGCTCTTTGGTCTTCATGCCCACAAAAACAAGCCCATTAGCTGTACAAAAGGTCATATTTCCGTCCTCATAAAGTCGAATAGCCCTACAGAGTGATTCAGTTACTACTAATATCAACAAAAGATGCCTGATTTAATTTCCTCACGAATTTTCATTAACAGCTTTGTCGATTTCTTCTACGTGATTTCGAAGAACGTTCCACTGCAGAAAGACGACGATTAAAGAAAATAGAAAAGTTAATTCTTTTTAATAACAGAATTGAAAATTGAAAATTTTAAGAAAGTAGAAGTGCACAACACCTGATCCAAGGATAGCGAGATGCCTGTAAACAAAAAGAAAATCAAAAGACATACTCAACTTCTACATTTGCAGTATTATATGCAACGTCATGTCAATAATATAGATCATGGTAAGTTAACATTTATAAAAAAAAAATGAAACCAAGAGCTTCCAAACATTCCATTAGGAGAACACACTTGAACTTCATTTTCCATACAAGCTCATAAACATATGACTTTTCCTCTTCCAACATCTTCAATCAAATTAGCAAAGTATTTATTTTTAAACAACTCATTCTCTTCTTCTTCAAAACCGAGACGTTTCACCTTCTCCTCCAACAGCAACTTGTTTAACTAATCTTCAACAACAAAATTATCTCTCATTTAAAACCCCATGTTATCAGCATGAATTGTGAAAAAACTTGTTTGGCTAACCTTCTACTACTGCTACAATTGAAGTTTCAACACCAGTTATTCTACCCAAACAAACCACCTAGAAATTAGTAGTTGCTTATGTTCAAAAACCTCCATGGGCACTCCTCGCTCTACCAACTAACAATCTTGATGAGTGATTTACAACTATTTGAACGACAAAGCTTCCTTCTTTAGGATACACAATCTCAGTTTCAAAGGGGAGAAGCCACAATAGTTTTATAACAGCCTCCAAGCAATCTAACATATTCATAAAATCTCTTCTTGTCATAACATCAAAGGTATTCATGAAGCTTAGCATCCCCCATAGCATGGCATTACTTTGAATTAACCACGTTTTCCAGCGTCCCACCTCTCATACTTGGGTGAGAAAGCCCCCTAACTCCTCCTTGACTACCCCTCTCAGGAAAGCTTTGGCCACTATGAGAGGACTAAATATGCAATCTTCATGCATAAACTTCCTTAAGGCTCCTTAATATTGTATCAATCATCGTGAAATTGACGCCTTGTTACAACAATGATATGTTTCCAGCAAATTTGATCACGCACAAGTCTCTTCTTCACCCTCCGTACTTTTTTCCTTCAAATCCTTCACCCAGCTCTTTAATATCTATTCTTTCATCCTCTTTATATTCGTTCTTCCCTAAATGTTCCCAATAAACTATTTACATAAACTACATAAGAAAAGTATTAGCAAAACAAAATTTTAAACAAAATAATTTTGAAACCTCACTAAGTTTTTCCATAACAGAAGCCAAAGAAAGAAATTTTCTATAAAATGAAATATAGATACACCAAACTTCATAAGCTTACATGCAAACATCCAAAACAAAATTCCTCTTCACTTTGAACCAAACACCCCATAGTGAAGTCATAGATGCAGTTTTCGATCATTTCCCTAAACAAAATTCCTCTTCAGGATACATCTATCTCAAATTGTAGAAAGAAAAATAAAAAAATAAAAAAACGTAAGAAAAAATAATAAATAAATAAATAAAATCCAGGCAAATGCTACTGAAATGGAAGACGATAAAAATCACAAAGTGGAACAAGAACCCTAGAAAAGCCGCAAACTAGAAATCCAAACCGAAAGTCGAATTCATCAACTGCGAAAGAAAGAGAGAAAGAGAAAAGAAGACGATGATGAGATGAACCTTTTTTTCCAGGCATTTCCTTTCCATCTTTGACATAAAACTCACGAATATCCACCACAATCTTTCCTTGCCAGTTCCTCACCATAACTCTACGGTTCTTCGAAATCTACATTTCGAAAACATTTAAAGCGTTGAAAGCAAGGAAAAGACACTAAGAACAGAAGGAGGAAAAGAAATGAAAAACCTCGCAGACGACGATTTCGTCGGTTTCGTCGGAATCTTTCTTAAATGTCTTCTTCGGAGGAGCATCTCCCTCGGATGCGTGGTCTTCATCGTCCTTTCGCTTGCCTCTTGCAGACATCTCTTCCTCCTTTTTCGCTGTAATTTTGCGACCGACTGCTCTTCAACACTTTGCAACTGCAAATGAGCGCGAAACAAATGGCCTGGAACTAATCAAAATATATCAACTTTCCATCTTAAAAAAAATAGGTTAAATTAATTAATAAATAAATAACTCAAAAATATATTTAAACTTTCAAATATTTGATGTAAAAGTCCAAGCTCATTGCTGGTGGATGTTGTCCGCTTTGGCCCGTTACGTATCATCGCTAGCCTCGCAATTTTCAAAACGTGTTTTCTAGAGAGAAATTTCCACTTTTAAGAAATGATTTTTCCCCTCTCTAACCGATGTGAGTCACCCCTCTTCAAGTTCAACGTCTTCACTAACACAACTCTTGGTGTCTGACTTTGATACCATTTATAATAGCTCAAACCCACCGTTAGTAGATATTGTCCGCTTTTGCCTATTATGTATCATCGTTAGCCTCGTAATTTTTAAAACGTGTTTTCTACGGAGAAGTTTACACTCTTAAGGAATGTTTTTTCCTCTCTCCAACCGATGTGAGTCACCCCCTTCGAGGTCAACGTCTTCGCTAACACAACACTCAGTGTCTAACTTTAATACCATCTGTAATAGCTCAAACTCATCGTTAGTAGATATTGTCCGCTTTTGCCCATGACGTATCGTCACGAGCCTCACGATTTTTAAAACGCATCTACTAGGGATTAGGGAGAGGTTTCCACGTTCTTAAGAAATGTTTCATTCTCCTCTCCAATCGAGATACAATCTCATAGCATGAATGTCTTGAGGGCTAGACTAATGTCTTTACATCTTGAAAGAGATTTCATAATGTTTTTGGTTTTCAAGAGCTTTCGAGAGTTAGATAATTTTCTAGAATTCTTCCAAGTGCTGATCATGGTCGTGGAAGAATCACAACGCTACAACGAGGCAGTCTCTCTCGATAATTTCTCCGATCGTGGTCGAGACAACTCCAATCTCAAATACAATACAAGGAAAAAAAATACACATAATATTGCAAAGGATCATATCAACCTTAATTAAAACAATATAATTTAATTGAAAACTTAATCCAAGAAAGAAAAGGAAAGAAAAAACAAGCATTTAGACAACACAATCCAAAGCAGAAAGAAGAACAATTTATATACGTGCATGAGGAGGTGTCTGTACAACATCATATATTGGTAAATGAAGCCATTCTGAGCATTACTAAGAATTCACAACATCATCAAAGAACAGATTCTCAGCTCAAACCACTTCACCACTACTTCAAACACTTATGCTGCCAACGGTTCTTCCATAGCTGCAATCCAACAAAATTTGATGTATTATGAAAAAACCAGTGGATGTAAAAGAGAGAGAGTAGAGAAAAAGAGAGAGAGAAAGAGACCTCTTCTCTTTGTGGGAGCATCAGATGGAACAATTTCAGCATCTTCTTCCACGGCGGCTGCAACAGGTTTTTTGGTCGGTACATCGGGAAGATCCAACCTTTCGCCATTTTCTTTAGACGTTGGGATCTCGGGTAGATCTTCAACGGTGAGCTGAGAAAAAAGTCGATAAGAGGTTTGTTATGGAATCAACCCAAAGGAAAGTTTTGGAACGGATTATCTTGATGATCAAGATTAAGAATAAAGAAAACTCGTTTCTGAACTCGTGATTCGAATCACTCCACAAGAGGTAGTTCATATCAATATCGCCTTGAGATAGTATTGTAAAAGGCAATCGGGAGCAGCCACAACTATCAATCTTAGGAGTTTGTATCTTATATGGGTTCCTATCATGCAAGATGAAAAATAATAATGAAAAAGACAATAAAACACACAGTACCTGAGCTTCTAAGCTCTCAAATTCTGCTAAGATTTGCTCCTCGTCTTCTTCTGATAATTTCTCTCCTAAGATGGCATTGATTTCCTTCAAAAATAGAAACAAAATTTAAGCTCAAATCATGCTGGTCTACTTCGAATTAGGTATAATAGGTTAAGAGAGCCCAGCAAAACAAGAATTTTGAGTAATTAAGCATTTTCTCTGTAGGGTTTCTGAAATGGCAAGATCAAACAGTTTATAACGGAGTTCTCATAAAAAAAATGGTCAAACTAAGGAGCATGCTCACTCTAGGATCCAATGTATGCTTAATAAAATAGCTTCCAAGGGGCAACCCTTGGCAAAGGCCTACGGTCTCTGCATCTGCTCGAACAGCGCATATTTGATTCTTCAATGAGCTTAATTGTAATAGACCAAGCCTACCGCTAGCAGATATTGTTCGCTTTGGCCCGTTACGTATCGCCGTCAGCCTCATAGTTTTTAAAACGCGTCTACTAGGGGAGGTTTCCACACCCTTATAAGGAATGCTTCGTTCCCCTCTCCAACCAATGTGAGATCTCACAATCCATTCTCCTTGGGGGCCAGCGTCCTCGCTGGCACACCGCCCAGTGTCTGGCTTTGATACACTTGTAACACTCTAAGCCCACCGCTAGCATATATTGTCCACTTTGGCCCGTTACATATTGCCGTCGGCCTCACGGTTTTTAAAACACGTCTGCTAGGGAGAGGTTTCCACACCCCAATAAGGAATCCTTCGTTCCCCTCTCCGACCGACGTGAGATCTCACATTAATAAAGATAATCTTTGATATCCCCAAAGTCTAGGCCTGAGGCCAGATGCAAGATTACATCGAAAAACTAAAAAAAAGAAATACATGCTTAATAAAATAGAAAAGGTCCACAGAATTATAAATTGTTGTCACAAAAAGCTAAGAAAGAAGAAGGTCCCCAGATTGTGATGGAGGTTGAGGTGATGAGAACATTGGAATTGTCTCAGTCAAGACAAATGAAGGAAACATGCCAGGCTTAAAAAAGATTGATTGTGGGCACCAAATAGGATATAACCAATAGCATTGATGTGACCACAACGATAGAAGCAGCAACATCAAAGGAAGATCAGAGCAAGGGAAGAAGATTGGGCTCCTTCCTAACTTAGAGACCTAAACGCATTTGGAAACCGCGATGAGCCACTGAAACTCATACTAGTTAAGAAAGAAGGAAAGGACATGTTGAGAAAAAATGAATACACATGGATTTTCAAGGCACGACAAAGCTTGTGTGGGCCATCACTTATTCAGACCCTACTCAAAAGGTAACTCAGGGCCATGGGTGGGGTAACATGGGTGCTTATCAATGTTTTTGACAACAACATTTGAATTAATTGAGAGCAAAAGTGTAAGTTTTTTCTTAAAGATCTAATCAACATCTTGGGTGAGGAGATTTGAATCTCTAACATCTAGGTCGTAAGTATATGTCTTAACCAGTTGTGTTATGTTTAGGATCGTAGGGTAAATGTGTGGTTGAAAAGAACTAATCGAGCATGGACCGTGGAATGAAAGGAAAACTAGTGCTTATAATAATACCAGTAGGGATACATATCACATGTCAATAGTGGCATATTTACAATTACTTGATAAATTGAAGGATATGAATTGAAAATTAAAGAACTTACATCCTGATATGCCTTGGCTTCAGCAGTATCATCCATCAGCTTTTGGACATCTTCTATATTAATTTCACTTTGTATAGCTTTGATCGCATTATTCCCAGCCTTTAAACTTTCAAAAACAGCCTTTTGTTTGCTGGCCAATTCAATATCTGACAACTAAGCCAACAATTATATCAAGGTACGAACAAAAATTTCTAAACTACAAAGAGTTTTTAAACATGGAAAACAAATAGCGAAGGAGAAAATTTAATTGTTAATGTTGAACCAGAAAACCAAACCTGGCTACTGCAACCATCAAAATATTGATTTTAAGATCTAAGGCAACCATTACTTTGAATAGAAACAAAAAGTACAAAATGTTCAGTTAACAGAACTCACTTGTTGCTCAACATTTATCAGCCAGGCATCAACTTGCTTTAATAATTCTTCTTGTGCCTTTTTCTTCTTCAAAGCTAACAAGGCTCGATCCTTTTTCTTTTGACGAACTAACTCTCTTGCAGCGTTCTTTTCTGCTTCAATGACAGCATCGAGCTAGGGGATAAAAAGTCACGGAGAGACAAAAAATTATTATTCAATTTTCAAAGTAAAATACACTTGCATTCCTATGAAATGAACCCGTAAAGAAGTCATCTTGTGTAATGTCTGACCTTTTCTAGAGATATTTTGTAAGTTTTGGGTCTTACGCCCAGGTTAAATTGCAACTTTTCTTTATGATTATTAGTGGTCATGCATAAACCAATTCCATGGTTCATAGATGACTCAAAATATTGTTTAATTAATACTCATAAATGATAAATTGAAGTCATAAAGGATAAATTGAAGTCAGATAATTAAAGAGTAGTTTACGACAGCATTCAAAAGTATGAGAAATCATAAATGCTTATGAGAGATGAACTTTCAGGAGAATTTTTTAATAGACTTAGAAGTTGGAACATCATAAAAGGAGATATCTTCAAGGCTCACAAGCACTTCTGAAAAAGAATGCATTAATTTGATGAGATATCATTAAAGTTCCATGGCTATTTAGAAAGAAATTCATAAACGTATTAATGAGACTTAAATGTGTTTGATCCCCATTTTTGTTTTTAAAGTATAAGACGCATATCAAAACACATACCAAAGTGACAAGCCTCTCTCACCTCAAGATGAGAGGCGACAAAAAGCATCATCTAAGGAAAGTGAGGTGCACATAAATAAATGAACAAATAAATTATATATAGCAATAATTTGTCAAGGAAAATAGTTATACGATGTCTAAACATGAAACGTGAATATTTTATACATGAAAAGAAGTAAAAATGTACGATGATCTTTCCATTCTATTAACATTTAAATAATCAATTAGTAATTTCATACTATGCTTGCACTGCCATTCCAATCAAAGCATCCATTAGTTCTAGACGTTTCAAAATTCAGAGTATTAGCTATAAACAAAAAGAAATGAGGTGTCGTTGAGTTGTGACACAAAGAACGAGAGAAGTTGCCGAACATACAACAAAAGAGAGAAACTTTCTAAGAGAAAAAAAATAAATAAACACCTAAGATAAGAAACAATTAATGAAACAAATGAAAACTTTGAAACAAAGACTCTACTTCACATCTGTGAGATCCCACATCGGTTGGGAAGGAGAACAAAACACCTTTTATAAGGGTGTGGAAACCTCTCCCTAGTAGACGCGTAAGCCTTGAAGGGGGGTGGATTGTGACATCCCACATCGGTTGGGGAGAAGAACGAAACACCCTTTATAAGGGTGTGGAAACCTCTCCCTAGCAAATGCGTTTTAAAAACCCGAAAGGGAAAGCCCAAAGAGGACAATATCTGCTAGTAGTGGGTTTGGGCTGTTACAAATGGTATCAGACCCAAACACCAGGCGATGTGCCAGCGAAGACGCTAGGCCCCTAAAGAGGGTGGATTGTGCGATCCCACATCAGTTGGAGAAGGGAACGAAACATTCGTTGTAAAGGTGTTTTTAAAATCGTGATGCCCGAAAACTAAGAAGCACGGACATGGACACAACACGGCGATACATCAATTTTTAAAATATAGANTTTTTTTTTTTTTTTTTTTTTTTTTTTTTTAATATATGTAAATTTGATACAATACACTAAATATACTCCATTAAAAAGCATAAAATGTCACGCTAATTAAGTTTAACTTAATTAAACTTATAGAAGCTACTTTTAAGTTTTAAATGGTGAACAACTGGCAATCACACTATGAAACAGGCTATCCAATCTCATGGTTCATAGTTTTTTTCTTCTTTTTTTTTAATAAGGAAACCAACTTTCATGAATGAAATTAAAAATAAATAACCCACAAGAGCAATTACAGAAAATGAAAAGTCCAAGTATGATGCAGCCAAAAACAGAACAAACTACCCAATCACAATAAAGGGCTCCAGCTCAAAAGAGCAGAAAAATAATAGTGACAAAAAAAATCTTGGCAACAGAGACCAAACATGGGCCTGACATCTGCACCAATTCCAACAAGTACATGCAGAGACCAACAATGAATGATTCTACTCACTCACACGGTCAGAGATTATATAATATTTCTCCCGTACTTTGAGCACAAAACTTCACTAACAAGAAAACAGATCATCAGAAATAAATCTCAGATCTATGTAGAATTTCCAAGAATTATACAGTTGCAACTTTTATAGGTTAGTGCATTTCAATCATTTTCAAATCACCATTGAGCTACTTAATCAACAGTATTTCCCACAGAGAAATATCGTAATTGTAGAACTAGAACATACAACAAGGGTCTAAACTACCATATAATTCCCACTTAATAATGCTAAAGTTAGGATCTAACAGACATTTTACCACCAGAAGCAATTTCTGAAAACATATTTAGTTCTATTCAATCCAATTTCAAAAATCCAACCACAGAATCAAATTAATCAGAAAGCAACACTTCTTGCCGAGAAGAAGAAGAAATTAAAAAAAAAAAAAATGAATAGGGAATGAATGAATTGAAAACCTGCTGTTGATATTGACCGAGTTTGCGCCTCTGCGTCTTGAGAGAAAGAATCGCTTTATCAACATCGGTGACTTTCGGCTTCTTGACGAACAAATTACCCATCTACGTCTCTCAGTTGGAACACCGATCACTTGATTTGTTCAACTTGGGGACTATGATTGATTGTCTTAGCAGAGAGATTGACCAGCACAGATCCGTCAATCCCTCATTCTTCGTGTTCGATTCCTTTGACGGATGAAGAATCACCCGAGTGATCAGCTGAAGATTGAGAGAAGAAAAGGGAATTTTGGTTTTAGGAAGAACAACCAACCAACAAGAACTTGCTAACTCGGACTCGAATCGCGTGTTAGGGACTAAGATGTGGGCGAGTTAGTTTTTTATTGTTTTTTTTTTCCCTAAAAATTATATAAAATATCAATTTTAATTTTGTATTTTGTTTAAAAAAAAATTAAAAAACTACCTTAATAAAAATACTTTAAAAATAATATTAAAAATATATATTTTAAAATATAACTTTGGAACGTTTTATAACAAAAAAAATACTTAATTTTGAGTATATGATTTTATAAATAAATTTAAAATACGTTTTTTTTTATTCTTCAATCTCGATTTTTTTTCTTTTTTCGGTTAATTTTAATTTTTTAATATTATTAAGATGATATTTTGGAGATATATTTTAATAATTAGTTAGAATATATCTGACATATTTTGGGAGTTATTAGTATAGATTTGATTAACCTTATATTTTATTTATTTACCGTTAGTTTTCTATATTTTTAGGTATTAGTTGATAGTTTGTATCCTATTTAAACGTGGTAAACAGAATGAAGATCATGCTTTCAATCCCAATTCTATTTCTATTTCTCATTCTTAACAAATATTTAACGTTAAAGTAAGTGACTAACCATCTTAAATATATATTTGAATTGTTATTTACTTTTAACTAACGTTTTACAAGTTAAATAAGTGTCATTAGACATTTTGAAATTCAAATATTTCCTAAAAAAGAACAAAACTATCATAAAAAAAAACGCTTAATTTTTAAAACAAAAATCACTATCAAACGAGAAAATCGTGAATTACCGTAAAAAAAAAAAAAAACGTTGGACATACAATAGCTGATACGATCTTAACGAATTATCCCTCCATTTTATTTCCACAAACAATTATAATTTTGTAACAAATAATCAAAATTCTATTAATTCTGAAAATCAATACCTGCTCAGCATTTTTCGAGATTAGTAAAATACTAAATATTAAAATATTATCACCAGTCCAATAGAGTCAAGTTCAATTTTTATTTTAGTAAACTAATTTAGATATTTTAAAATAAAGATAGCTACATATTTTAGGATTGTGTAAGCTCCGGTATAAATAATCCTTCACCTTACCTACGTTTTCATCCCAAACAATACGAACAGTAGTATTGGACAAAGTGTCTTCTATTCTCTTCTCAATTGGTCTTAATAAAGAGTGCGAGTGTTTCCAACAAAGAGTTATGTGTTACCAGTGTGGTATTAGAGTGAGATTAGTGTAAGTTGTTGGGAGTTTATAAGCCATCTCGATTGGTACGAGGCCTTTTCAGAGAGCCCAAAGCAAAGCATGAGAGCTTATGCTCAAAGTGGATAATATCAGTAATTTTTAACGCTAAATAAAATAACAATAAGTAANAAAAAAAAAAAAAAAAAAAAAAAAAAAAAAAAAAAAAAAAAAAAAAAAAAAAAAAAAACCAGCTAGACGGTGGAAATAAAATAAAAATGGTATTTTGAATGTGGAGAAGCAAGAAAATGAGAAGAAAAAAACATGTTCTTCCCTAGAATAACGGAGGAACATACAGTTGTTTGGCTGCCAAGAAACTCATGGAAAGCTTTGAAGCTGAAGGTCTTAGCCTCTGGATTCAGGTCAAACGACAACCAACCAAAAAGGTAAACAAAATATAGACAAATTTCTGTTTTGCGACAAATTTGGAAGTTCTCAGATCATTGATTTGTGTTCCTAATATCAAACTTGGGGTGGGTTGAAGAAGAACAAGAACAAAATGCTTTTGGGGTTATGATTTCTAGGAAAAGGGGTTTAAGTTCTTTAGTGTTCATCTTATGAAGCTCTGCCCTGAGGTCGTGGTTATGGAGTTTGGACCAGGCGAAGACACCCATCAAATGATACCATCGCTTCCCCTGTGCTCTGAAATGATATCATCGCCTTGTGAAAATGTATCAAACTGTTGTGGTAAAACAAGGCGATTCCTTTTGGTTCTCCTCAAATCATGTCTTGTTCATTAAGCCATACCCAGCTAGTTTCTTAGCTTCTTATATGTTTATGTGGGTGTGGATTGTTAGCTTTTGAAACTTGTTGTGTTCTATCTCATCTCCTGGAGATGCCTCTTTCTGAATCTATCTAGCCTGTGAAACTCTCTTAGCCTCTGAAAGAAAGAAAGCCCCGTCTCGTCTCTTTCCGCCCACTGCTAGCAAATATTGTATGTTTTGGTCCGTATAGCTGTAAACATCATGGTTTTAAAACGCGTATACTAGGGAGAGGTTTCCACACCGTTATAAGGAATGTTTTGTTCCCCTCTCCGGTTTCCACACCGTTATAAGGAATGTTTTGTTCCCCTCTCCAACCAATGTGGGATCTCACAATCCACCTTATTGGGGGCCAGCGTCCTTGCTAGCACACCGCCCGATGTTTGGCTTTGATACCAGTTTTAACAGCATAAGCCCACCGCTAGCAAATATTGTCCGCTTTGGCCTGTGACGTATTATCGTTAGTCTCACGGTTTTAAAATGTGTCTGCTAAGAAGAGGTTTCTGCACCCTTATAAGGAATGTTTTGTTCCTCTCTCCAACTGATGTGGGATCTCACAAAGCGGACACTAGCGGTGGGCTTGGGCTGTTAAAAATGGTATCAGAGCCAGATATTGAGCGGTGCGCCAACGAGGACACTGGTCCCCGGGGGGTGGATTGTGAGACCCCACATTGGTTGGAGAGGGGAATGAAACATTCCTTATAAAGATATGTAAACCTTTCCCTAGTAGACGCGTCATAAAACCATGAGGCTGACGCGATACGTAATGGGCCAAAGTGGATAATATCTACTAGCAGTGGGTCTGGGCTGTTAGAAATGGTATTAGAGCCAGACGTCGGGCGGTGTGCCAGTGAGGACTTTGGACCCCAAGGAGGGTGGATTGTGAGATCCCACATCGGTTGGAAAGGGAAACAAAGCGTTCCTTATAAGAATGTGGAAACCTTTCCCTAGTAGACACATCTTAAAATCGTGAGACTAATGGCGATACGTAATGGGCCAAAGCGGACAATATCTACTAGCGGTGGGTCTAGGCTATTAGAAATGGTATCAGTGCCAGACACCGAGCTGTGTGCCAACAAGGACGCTGGCTCCTAAGGGGGGTGGATTGTGAGATCTCACATCGGTTAGAGAGGGGAACTAAACATTTCTTCTAAGGGTGTAGAAACCTCTCCCTAGTAGACACATTGTAAAACCGTGAGACTGACGCGATACGTAATATTTACTAGCGGTGGGCTTGGGCTTGGGCTGTTACATTGCTCGTACTATTTAAGATTTTAAAACCGTCCCCCCTTTTGGTTGTTCTTAAATACTATGATAACTATTGAGGGTGCTTTAACTTGTCTCAGCTGCATCAATCTCTGCTGTAACGTTTCTTTTTGTGTTTTGTTCTTTCTTCTGAAAAATCTATTGATGTTTCTTTTACAAGATTGAACTTTCTGACTGGACTTTAGAGGATCATCATTGTTGAAATATAGACCAATCTGTACCGTCCTCGATCGTGATTGTTCGAGTATTCGAGTCGACCTGATACTTTTCATGTCTGTTTTTCGTGTTCAAAACTCGAGCAAAAAGCTTTCAAAATACAGTTAAGATATCCGTTTTCGAGTCTTGTTGTAATATGGTATTGTATGTCTTATCTAAAAAAGCTTCCCCACATCATGTTCAGTTCATAAAGAATGATAGCAAACAGAAGCAGCTGTGTGTAGAGAGCTTGGAGGAAAACGTCTCATCATGTTTAAAATGGAAAAGCACGCACGGCGCCAGGACTCGAATCTGCCGTATAACCGAAACATTCCGGGCTGCTTCTGGAACATATTTCAGGCCATTGATCACCATCCTTGGCATAATGTTAAAAAGATGCTTCCTTACAGAAAGCATTCAAGAAGTAAGTTTGAGCACATGAAGAACTTTAGCCTATTGCTTCTATATTTTGTTCTCAATCACTAAACTGGCATCATTCATTTGATTTGTGTAGTCTAGTTCTAACTTTCTGGTTAAAACGGTTTAGATATCGTGCAACTATTAGCTGTTAGAGGGGATCGATAGGATTTAAGCAGAGACGGGATGGGAAAACTGGTTGAAGCTGGTTTTCGTGTTGATATAGCTATGGCAACTGAGCCAACAGGATCCTAGTTTTCGTGTCGATATAGCTATGGCAACTGGGCCAACAGCATCCTAGTTTTCGTGTCGATATAGCTATGGCAACTAGGCCAACAACATCCTAGTTTTCGTGTCGATATAGCTATGGCAACTGGGCCAACAGCATCCTAGTTTTCGTGTTGATATAGCTATGGCGACTAGGCCAACAGCATCCTAGTTTTCGTGTCGATATAGCTATGGCAACTGAGCCAACAATATCCTAGTTTTCGTGTCGATATAGCTATGGCAACTGGGCCAACAGCATCCTAGTTTTCGTGTCGATATAGCTATGGCGACTAGGTCAACAGCATCCTAGTTTTCATGTCGATATAGCTATGGCAACTGGGCCAACAACATCCTAGTTTTCGGGTCGATATAGCTATGGCAACTGGGCCAAGAGCATCCCAACAACATTCTATTTTTCATGTCGATGTAGCTATGGCAACTGGGCCAACAACATTCTATTTTTCGTGTCAATATAGCTATAGCAACTGGGCCAACAGCATCCTATTTCTCGTGTCGATATAGCTATGGCAACTGAGCCAACAGGATCCTAGTTTTCGTGTCGATATAGCTATGGCAACTGAGCCACAGGATCCTAGTTTTCGTGTCGATATAGCTTTGGCAACTGAGCACAGCATCCTAGTTTTAGTGTCGATATAGCTATGGCAACTGGGCCAACAGCATCCTAGTTTGCATGTCGATATAGCTATGGAAACTGGGCCAATAGCATCCTAGTTTTCGTGTCGATATAGCTATGGCAACAGAGCCAACAGCATCCTAGTTTTCGTGTCGATATAGCTATGGCAACTGAGCCAACAGCATCCTATTTCTCGTGTCGATATAGCTATGACAACTGAGCCAACAGCATCCTATCTTTCGTGTCAATATAGCTATGGCAACTGGGCCAACAGCATCCCGTTTCTCGTGTCGATATAGCTATGGCAACTGAGCCAACAGCATCCTATTTCTCGTATCGATATAGTTCATCTGATTTCATTTTCCCTTTCCAAGTATTTTAAGTGCTACTTCAAACCTCATATGCAGGCAAGGGAGGTTCGAAATCGACTCCGTACAGCCACCACGGCACGGAAGTGCCGGAACAAATGAACGATAACAACACGCCTCAATTTGTAAGGTCATCTTAGCATTATCAGAGATAATGAAACATTAACGTAAGATAGTATTAGTAAGTTCTGAATGTATCATACTTTTATCAGTGTACTGCACAGAGTTGCCCTTATAACAGAAGATCTGGAGCAGCTCAGGTAAGTGAAGTGATGACTAAAGAGACATCAGAGGAAGAAAGCATAGAAGACTGGAAGTTGAGCTCCAATTCGCAACGAAGGTTGAGTCGAACACACTCGATTCATCATTTCGAGTCTTCGTGTTGTTCTCCAGAAGGCAGCACGGGTAGCAGCCGAGTCAGTCCTCAGCCAAAAAGTGGCATGAAATTAGTAGCAAATGGGCTGAAGAGCAATTCTTTGAATGCCATGGATATCGATTACTTTGTTCAGAGAAAAATTGATATGAAGTTGACATCTTGTACAGAAAAATGTAATGAAGAAGTAAAGAAAAGTAAGGAAGATGATGATGGGGAAGAGGTATTCAAGGAAAATAGAATAATATTTGCTGAATTGTTACAAGGTTCATTCGATAGCCACACGCCCCGAACCCCGAAAAATATGAAGTCGTCTGCAAGTCTAGCGAAATCACGGTCCTTTCCCGCTCCTGGTTTAGCTCGAAAGGGATTCAAAAAGCTTAGTTCACTCCAACACAAGCTGACCGAGTCGTTTCCAAAAGGGAAAAGGTCTGCCCCTCAACCATCAAAGATGGTTGAATCTGATTCTTCTATGAATGAAGATGTGACACCTTGTGACTCTAATAGTTCTTCGAGCCATCGACAGCAACCGAGCTCGTTTTCTTTGGGTTCGAACCGTGGACTAAAGTATGTCGGGTGGAATCAATTGGTTATCAAGCGTTTCAACTTTATTAGGAAGAAAATACGGCACTCTATCAAGGATAGGAAGAAGGGAAATAACCAGAAACCAGGTAAACGAACACCGACCACAGATCGTTCTCGACATGAACTTCACGACAGAAATGAGGCTCGGGAAAGATCAGAAATGACTGCAAGCGAAGATGGCTTGGGTTTTAGAGGCTATAGTGAGGCTGCTAGTTCTGAGAGTGATAATCTTGATAAGGAAGTTCAAACCAAGACAGGAACTGCTTCACTGGAAAGATGTTCTCAACTGTCCGATTATGGTTTCAATAGAAACAGAGAGGAAAAGTTCAATAAGATTCCGATTAGAGAGACGCCTGTAAAGTCGTTCGGAAGGAATCTTTCTATGCCGGATATTAATCTCTTTTATACATTATTTACTGAGCCTCCTCATGGTGTTTCTCGACCCGGAAAACCGAAAAGGGGTGTGGTACATTTCAGTAATAACGTTCGAAGAGACGAGAATCCAGCTCATCGGTTGAACGTAGAGATATCTCAACCGTTGCCTGGTGCTTCGAGTGTGTTAGAACAAGGTGATGATAACATAGCTGTTGATCATTTAGGTAGCGTAAACGAGGTCGAAAATGACGAGACAGCTGAGCTTCGGAAGCAAATGCCTTGCCTAGATGTTTCAGACAGTAAATGTCATCTGTTGGAAATTCAAGATGTCGACGAGGCTGCTGATGAACAAGAACAAGAACAAGAGCTCTTCGATTTAGAAGGTAAACAGCTATTCAATCTTATTCTACTAATGCTGTTCTCTTTTATGAAGCTTGTGTAAAAACGCGTTTGGTTGAACTGTGTCAGGTTGCATTGTAAACGAACTCGAACCATCCAACGACCAATTTACCGAGGCGAGCGTAGAAGCTTTACCACCTTTTGAAACCGTTGTGAATCATGAGATAATTGATGATACTGAAAAGATTTCTCTATCTTTCCTTCTGCATTCCGAACCCGATCGAATCAATAACGGTGACTTCGACTATATGAGGTACATTCTTCAGCTCACCAGCCTTATCGAAACCGATCACGCAATAAACCGACCGCTCGGTTCTTCGATGTTCGAGGGAGGAGGAGAGGAGGCTCACTCTTACAAAATATTCGAACTCGAACGCTCTTGGGAGAAGGTTGATCAAGATTCTGATCATCAGCTTATGATTGATTTAGTTTATGAGACATTACATAATGTATTTGAAAAATCATTCATTTGTTTCCTCAAAACGTTCTCCTCGAAAAGTCAACTCCGTCCAATGCCACTTGGACTATACGTTCTCGAGGAGGTCCGAGAAAAAGTTGCGTGGTACCTATGCTTAGGACCTGAACTAGACCAGTTTTTGGACGATGTTGTGGAGAGAGATTTACGAAAAGGCGATGATTGGATGAACCTCGAATCCGAATCGGAGTACGTAGCTCTCGAGTTGGAGGATTTGATTCTTGATGATCTTTTAGATGAAGTACTGAGGTTGTCAACTGCTTATCGAGCTCGTTCGTACTTTTTGTAACCTCGTTGGTAGGATTGTTGTGGGTAGTTGTTGTTGATACTGTATAGTGGCAATGTCCATGTCTGTGTACATAATTATACATTAATTCATTATTTGTTCCTTTGTAAACATGAGTTATTATTATAGTTGCTTACATGATGAACATCTTTGAAGATGATTCCTTGTAGAACTTGGAATGCTCTTGTATTGATGTGTAAAAACAATCACTAAAGTTTTGCAGGTCTACCTCTGTTCCTACCCCGGTTCATGTGAAATGTAGGTTTCAGAAAAGGGAACTGAGGTTGTGAGAGGAGGTGGGGTTTGAGCGGGCTACTCTCTAAGGTCTCGGGATATGCGTTGGTCTTTCAACTAAGGGACGAGTCAGTGTACTTTAGGAAGCCTGTGAGTACCCGCTGAGATAGAATTGAAATGTGTATGGTAACCGAAATGTGTATGGTAACCGTATACTCAAACCCACTACTAGCAGATATTGTTGTTTTTTTTTTTGTTTTCCTTTCCAGTTTTCCCTTCAGTTAAATTTCCACACTCTTATAAATAATTATTGGTTCGTTTCTCCCCACGTAAGATCTCGGAGGAACAAAGTGATTAGAGAAACACTATTGATATTTATTTATTTATTTATTTATTTATTTTTGAGTGTATATTATCATTAGAACCAAATTGAGCTATGAGATTTTGACATTTGTGAACGTAAATACGCACGATTGAAAAGGAAGCTTTAGAATTCTTGATCAAGCAGGGAAGCAATCTTCGTTTCGTGATAACGACGGAAGCGAAGACCAGAGGAATTCGACCTTCAAATCTCTGATCAAAGTCTTCTTCTCCATTCCTCTCGATCTCCAAATCGATCCTCTGTCAAAATTTTCAGAATTCGATTTCAATTGCCACGATTTCCGGTGGCGATTTTATCGCCTAAAATCATTCCCTTGATTTCCGTGTAGAGCAACATCTGTAGAGTCAATGCATATGCCCAAATTGACATTAGAAATATCGGAGTGGAGTCAAGAATTTTGCCGTTGAAGACAAGGGTTCGGAGTATCTTCCATCCAGTTTGAAGATCTACCGTCGGGATTTCCTTCGGAATTGATTCTTCAGGCGGGAAGAGGAGGAGGAGAAGACGAAGAAGAAGAGTTCGATTGAGAATCAATGACCAGCTCGATTGAGGAGTGCATCGATGAGAGTAAAACCCTAGTTTTCGTTGGGTTGCAGGAAAATAAGCACAAGATTTTCAGGTGGGTTGGTACCGTTTCGATTTGGGGTTGCTTTTGATCCAGGAGGAGGAGTGATCTTGTTTCTCTTTGGAGGGTTTCGGATGAGAAATGGAGGAGAGTGGAACTGCGTTGCACACTGCTATTAACGCTGTACAGGCACTTGGTAGAGGGTTTGATGTAAATTTTGATACAAGGTTACTATATTGTAAAGGCGTAGCTGGTTCTACCATAGTAGAGGTTGACGATGAACACACTAGGGATATCTGTTTGTATGATGATGTAGTTTTGCTCAATGTTTCCTGGGATATCAAGAACTTCCAGCAGCCTATTGGGCATCGATCTTCTGGAATTTGTAGTTTCGATGAGGTAACTAACTATATAAATTTTCTCTATCTTTAGTTTCCTAATCAAGGAATTGTTTCATGGCGACTACAACAAATTGATCAAAAGTTGATTATATGCTACCTTGATTCCTCATGTCTATCTTTATCTTGCCTGGCCAGATGAAAAGTTGGATAAAAGATTGCATCTCTATCCATGTTTGCCATAATCTGGTGATGTAGAGTCGTTATAATTTGAAATAGCTTTTATAATACCCTTTACTTTATGTACGATTAGTCACCTTTGTCATCTTTTCTAGACAAAAACTTTTTAAGTTTTTAAACTAAGGTATGCAACATTTCATTGGTAGTGTATGTAAAAAAAGGAACTTGGTGCCTCAAACTTGGGAGCTTGCAAATAATTGATCCATGAAGGTTTTTTTTTTTGGTTTTGTCAAGAGTACCCCAAGAAGAAATTGTATATGAGATCCCACATCGGTTGGGGAGGAGAACTAAACATTCTTTGTAAGCGTGTGGAAACCTCTCCCTAGCAAACGCGTTTTAAAAAGACACGTTTTAAAAACCTTGAGGGGAAGCCTGAAAGGGAAAGCCCAAAGAGGATAATATCTACGAGCAGTGGGCTTGGGCTATTACAAATGGTATTAGAGCTAGACACTGGGTGGTGTGCCAGTGAAGAGGCCGAGCCACGGAGGGGGTGGACACGAGGCGGTGTGCTAGCAAGGTCGTTGGGTCCCAAAGGGGGGTGGATTGGGGGGTCCCGCATCGATTGGAGAAGGGAATGAGTGCCAACGAGAACGTTGGGCCTTGAAGGGGGTGGATTGTGAGATCCCACATCGGTTGGGGAGGAGAACGAAGCATTCTTTATAAGGGTGTGGAAACCTCTCCCTAGCAGACACGTTTTAAAAAGACGTTTTAAAAACTTTGAGGGAAAGTACAAAGACAATATTTGCTAGAGGTGGGTTTAGACTGTTGCACTGTAATTTAGTTTATGACCAGTTGGCTGCCTCTCTTCCCTTGTCAGCAGATATTCCTTTACTTAACAATTTCTTTTTTAAAATTTTAAACACAGCATTTTTCTCATAATTATGATGTGTAGATAGTTACTTATGGACTGTCCTTGGAGAACCCTGTTGCTATTGCCGGTGAACTGATCAATGCACTCATAATTATATACTTGCAGATGGTAGATTATTTTAATCAAAAGGATGGTCTTTCTGAAGGTTATCCATCTGGTAGTTTTAATACTGCATTCGGCTTCACTGGTTCAAAGCAGATCGATGCTGCTGCAGCAAAGAACCTTTCCACGGATGGATTTTATATTCCACTTGCAAAATTTCAGTTGACGAGTACCTCATTATTGTTGCACGAAAACGTCAAGCGGTCTGTTCCAACTTCTTGGGATCCACCTGCCTTGGCAAGGTGAGAAGCCTTCACATTCTTGCAAGTGATATAATGCCAATAAAGCTTTCTCCTGATCTCGAGTTTTTTTCCTGGCAGCTTTATTGAGAATTTTGGGACACATGTAATCACATCTATAACTATTGGTGGAAAGGATGTGATATATGTTAAACAACACCAGTCTTCTCCTTTATCAACCATGGAGGTAAAGAGATATGTACAGGACATTGCAAACCAGAGGTTTTCTGACACGCAAGGCCAAGCGGGTTCCGGAAGTAGAAAACTTAAGGAAAAGGTTATTTACAGAAGTTTGAAACACTCCTCCAGTTAATTTATGGGAACACTTAGTTTCCTTTTCCTAATCTCTACTTTATATCGTAATCCTGCAGGGCCTTGATGGAGGACTATTCAACAACCAAGGGGTATATCCTCAGCCTACCTCTGCTCCGTATCCCTCTGGTAAAGAAGTATGTGGAAATTATGTTATTTATTGGAAGAACTGATTTTACACTCATTGGGCACTTGTAATCTTATTGTTTACTCATTTTGATCATTTTCCTCACTACTTGATATGTTTTGGCCATGTTATTCACTTTGATTGCTGAAACCATTGACGTTTTCGTTTGTCGTCGCTTTGGTTGCTAATGTTAGTTCATGGTTGATTCATTTAGTTGTGGCTTGTTATTTATTATATGTTAATGAATTAGGATGTCACGGTCATATTCCGGAGGAGAGGAGGAGATGACTTAGAACAAAACCATGTCAAATGGGCAAAAACAGTTAGGTCCTCCCCAGACGTAATTGAGATGACTTTTTACCCGATAACTGCTCTCCTTGACGGTGTAGCTGGAAAGGAGCATTTAACTCGAGCTATTCGTCTCTATCTTGAATGTACGAATACACGGCTCTACTGCATCAGTAAACTTGTATTCGTCCACCTGCAATCTCTAAATCTGATCTGGGAGTTTTCCTTTTTGCAGATAAACCTCCATTAGAAGAACTTAGATATTTCCTGGAGTTTCAGATTCCTCGGGTATGGGCTCCTGTGCGTGACACGATTCCTGGCCATCAAAGGAAAGAACCGGTATGCCCGTCTTTGCAATTCAGCATAATGGGGCAAAAACTATATGTCAGCATTGAACAGGTTTGATCTTATTTGTGACTTGCTTACTCAATATTCATTTCGTGAACACGAAAAGACCGTAACTTTTCTGAAATTGCAATAAGTCTTCTGGTTTCAGAATCAGGATGTAGAGAACTGTGTCAAAACATTCTTCATTCATTTGTTTTAGAAAAGTTACCAGAGGCGCACAGTGCTATTTCTAATTCTAATCTGCATCATGCTTCCTCATTCATAAACGACATCAATAAAAAAATAAGAAAACGTTCACATCGATCTTAATTTTGAACGTTTTTATGCAATCAGCCTTCTGTAGATCTGAATGCAGTGTTTTCTATTCCACCTGGTCTTATATTTTCTGTACCAATGTTCATCAATTCACTTTTTCTAGGCTATTTTTGCTCTATATTCTGACTCTTTGATGACTGACTAGTTCATGCCCTTAATATGTTGTATCCATTATCCACATTGATTTTGTTGTATTTAGGTATCATAAAAATTAAAACGCTTCCAAGTTTCTTGGTGAAACAATATTTTGTGATGAAATGAAGTTGACTCGATGATAATGCAGATACTGATAGGACGTAAGCCAGTGACGGGTATGTGTTTGTCTCTCGAAGGGGGCAAGCAGAATCGATTGAGTATCCATCTTCAACACCTAGCTACTCTTCCAAAAATCCTGCAGCCATACTGGGACACTCACATTGCAATCGGTGCTCCCAAGTGGCAGGGGCCAGAGGAACAAGATAGCCGATGGTTCGAGCCAGTAAAGTGGAAGAACTTTTCGCACGTGAGCACCGCACCTATCGAAAACCCCGAAACCTTCATGGGTGAGTTATCTGGTGTTTACATAGTCACTGGAGCTCAGCTTGGAGTCTGGGGTTTCGGATCAAGATACGTTTTGTACATGAAACTTCTGTATTCTAGACTGCCAGGGTGTACAATACGAAGAACATTATGGGATCATTTGCCAAATGACAAGTCGAAAAAACTAGTCTCGTCCAGTGATAATAGTAATACTGCTGCTGATGATTCGAGTTCAGGTTCGAAAAACATACAAGGCAACAAGCTTGCGAAGTTGGTCGACACGACGGAGATGAGCAAGGGGCCTCAAGATTCTCCAGGTCACTGGTTGGTTACAGGTGCGAAACTAGGCGTGGAAAAGAGTAGAATTGTGTTGAGAGTAAAGTACTCGTTGCTCAACTATTGAGAGCAGGTATGATATGATTTCCCTATAATCATAATGGTAGGTAGAAGGAAGTAGTATATCTGAAGATAAACTGAGTTCATCAAACTTGTAAAAAGAATTGTTGCAGTTTGATGAACATAATCAAGTGGTAGACTAGTTTTGAATTTAAATTTATGAATCCCTACTGCTAACTGCTGCCAAAGTTATATATAATTTAAAAAACAAAAGCTTTGTTCATGCTTTTGTTTATCTTTGTTCTTGTTTGATAATTGCTATATAAGTTTAGGTTCGAGATAGTAATTTGACGTAATTGATATCTTATTGATTGTGATATGATTGATTTAGCTATCAATCACTTATTTGAAATTTTAAGTGTCATGATGCAACCGAGAAGAATGTTGCATCATTTAACACACCAAGAATAGCAGGCAAGATGTCGAGTTAGGTGAGAGATTGGCTGATGGGATCATAGGCCATAACCTCAAAAGTTAGGGTTCTGACGTGAGTTTTGACCTGCTGTTATGGAGTTAAGTTCGTATAAGCTATATATGAGAGCTCACAAAATTTGGTGTTAATCGGACATCAGACTATTAGGATTTATATCATAAAACCTCGTAGTAGTTATTATTAGGTTTTTAATAATAATATTGATAAAGTTATTCTTATAACTTTGAACTGTATGTGTTTAGTATACACGAGGATTATGTTTAAGTAATAATCTTGATACAACCCACATTGTAATTATTATAAATAATTTGATCCAAATTATTTTATTGACCACATGTAAGTGGGGATATGCTATACAATTAATTTGTACAAGACTCTGCTATGAAATATTTAATTCACAAAATGATTATATGCGACCTAATCTAAACATATATGCACTTTGTAACGATTCAGTCAATACCGACCTTGTGTATTTTGATATTACGGTTAATTTTCGATTTCTAACGTTCATTTCTACCCATTTACATTTGAAATTAAATTAAATTAAATTAAATTACAAGTCTAATTTCTGTATTTGATTTCTTTAACAAATTTATAAACTTATATATTAAAAAATATTTAATAAATTGCTAAGCTTAAAATTTAAATAGTTAAAACTCTTTTGGAGAAGTTGAAAAAAATAAAAAATAAAAAATAAAAAATAAAAAATAAACATCGTATGACCCCGACAGAGAAACCCTAGAAGTGCTTCAAATCATTTTGGCCCTCAACCTCCACTATAAAAGCTTCCTCTTCTACTGGCGCTCGCCTTCTCCGCCGAACACAGCTCCATCTTCCGCACTTCAACCTTCCAAATCGAAGGTGATTATTCCTCTAAGATTTCCTTTTTCTTCTTCTCTACAGCACTTACATCTGACTACGGATCTCAATTCTTTGTTTCTTGCCTTGAAGTGGTCGTTTTCCTGAACCTTAGACTGCGGCAACCATGGTGAAGGGAAGCAAGGGAGAAAGAGTCAGGTCTCTTTCCTGAGCCCTAGATCGACCTGTTTTGATTGTTTGATTTTATTTGTTCTTCACAATGATGTGCTAATCTATTGTGTTTGTTTCAGACTCTACGTCAGAGGAACTGTCCTTGGCTACAAGAGGTAATTGGTTTTGCTTTGATAATGGAGTATTGGTTATCTTTTAGTGATGCGTAGTATGTGATTGGACACTGTTAGGAAAACAGAAAATGATGCAATAGGGAACTTTTTAAGTGTAGTGCGATGCCGAGAAAATGAACGATACTGGAATTGAAATGTGCGTTAGGTTTAGTTATGAGTTACTGAGGGATGTTATAGTTTGTGAGGGAGCTAAGAATGTGCGGTTGGTGTTTAGGTCGAAGTCAAACCAGTATCCAAGAACATCACTGATCCAGATTGAAGGTGTGAATACCAAGGAAGAGGTCGCGTGGTATGCTGGAAAACGCTTGGCATACATTTACAAGGCCAAAGTGAAGCAAAATGGAACTCACTATCGATGCATTTGGGGCAAAGTATCCAGGGCTCATGGTAACAGTGGCATTGTTCGAGCTAAGTTCAAGTCAAACTTGCCCCCAAAATCCATGGTAAAATGGAATGATTTTGCTGTCATTTAATATACGTTAAAGGATGGTAAATTGAGGATACGTTTTCTGATTGAATTACTGGACAATTTTGCAGGGTGACAAAGTTAGGGTATTTATGTACCCCAGCAATATTTGAGGTACACACCCCGCTTCCACTGTTTTAGTCTTTAAAATTGTTAGTTGCCATTTGCATTTAGTGTTGTATGAAGGAAAAAATCATCCATGCTGTTCATCTTAATCATGTGATAATAACACAGCATAACTTCATATTGCATACTTTGTTGCTATTCATTTCCGATATTCAATTTTTGTTTGCACTGTTAATAGTTCGTTTGTGACACCATCCTGTGATCATTGTGTCACTTTAATTTGTACTTCATTAACTTGCTGGACTATGTTCCTCAATCTTCGTTTTTCGTTTCTGTTGTTGGATGTTGTCATCTACCTTTGTCTGTTTATTCCAAAATGATTATATATGGTTTGTTCTGACTCCTCAATCTCCAAATGGAGCATCATATTGCAATCAGAAATTCTTGAGGCGTCTTTATGCGTTCTTCCCATAGTGTAGTGCTTCTTTTTTTATAGAGTTGAAGTACTTTGATGTTGAATGTTTTAAGAATGAAGTTTGTTTCAATTTTGAACTAAAAAAAATGTTTGTTTTAATTTTTATGTTCATCATGTTTTCAACTTCTATATTTTTATTCAATATTCTATCCTGTTACATAGAGTAGGCTTGGGTCGAACATTCTTTTGTAATCCATTCCATCAATCAATAAAATAGATATTCAATGTCTTTGTATAAACGAGACACTCTATCACATTTCATCCTCACTGTAGGAATCTTAGTTTTACTTCCAGACCGATGTATAATTTTTTTGTGAGTTCATTTCCTCACAATTCACTTATTCCAGTCCCCACCACTTACAGATCAGATGTCTTTCACTCATCTATTAGTACCTTTGGAGCCCTGGTTCTATCCACCTTTGTCTCCTACAGTGCTAAGTTGCGCTTCATATGAACTGTTCGAAGCCAGATTCGATTCTCAGTTGTCTTGGATCAATCTGTAGCTTTCTCTACTCCTCAGTTGTCTTGGATCAATCTATAGCTTTGTCTACTCATTTCTTGAATGATAACTTATCTCTTATTTTTCCTCCCACGCATTTTTCTTAAAACGAATCTCTTTCAACATCACGAATCTAGATATCCATGAAGTGTGGATTCATTTCCTGTACTGATTTTAGTTCATTTGCGTAATTGTCTGTGTCGTGTTCGATCCATATTAGAAATCCGTTTGTGCATTTAGTCACGTCTTCTCTTCAACGTGTTTATCTATGATGATTTTGAAGCCCTGTTTCTGATCTCTCCTTTTGTTTTATATTTTGTTTGCAGTTCCTCTGATCAGCTAGCTAGAGGTCAGGTTTCATTTCTTTGTGGACTTGGATGGATCAATATTTTTCTCTTTTACTTTCTTCCTTCTGGACCCAATGTTTAGGTGATGATGTTTTCATGTAAAACTTGACTAAATTTTCGACGTTCATTATGGAATAGTACTTTCAATTTTGACCGAGCTTCATATTAAGGTTGAGTTAAAATGGTAGTCACTTAAATTTAGACGGATATTTGTTGATGCGTTTAATATTTTTATCTATATTTTTATCTCTACAAACAATAATGAATCGTAAAAGAAAAATAAAAAAGCATTAATATTAACTTTTATTAGTTTTGTTTATGAAAAGTTTAATTATATAGTTTTTTTTAAAGGTCGACAGTATGTAAACCGTGTCCGTGATTGTCGCTTTGTTCTCCTCTTATTCTTTATTGGACGTTTTGATGGACTCATCCGTCTTTCGTCTCGAATGAGATGGGGAATTAGTAATTCCCTATTTCGTTTGGCTCTTTCTGGATCGAGACTTGACTTGCTTGTGTCGCGCACAATCCTATATGATATAGTATAGTTGATTAAGTAGTTAGTATACATCTTTTTGCTTTCTACAATCCTATATGAGTTGTTTTTAGTTGAAGGGTTAAATTTTGAAGGGTTAAATTTCATAACTAATATAATATTTTTGTGTGTAAACGTATAGATCTACAATGAAATCTTTTCATTATTCATTCTCAGATAAAACTCCGAATAACACGTTTGAATAGAGTTTTATTATAATAAACACTCACCTTCTTAAAAATAGGTTTGATTCTTAGAGTTCAATAATCTTTTCATAGGGTCTTGGACGGGGCGCACTGTGTTCCATTTAACGAATTCGAGTTTCTTCATCTACTTAGAATCATTATATTTTAATTTTCTAAATTTTAAAAATTACATATTGTCAAAAAGTAAGGTAGGAGGAAGTAATATTGTCAAAAAGTCAAAAAGAAAAAATAAATTTATGATGAATAGAGTGAAAATTTGAAAAGTAGGAATATATTTTTACTTTTTAGAAGATAAAAATATTATTTCCATTTGAACCCTTCATTTTTAAAACGTTAGACATTTATATATTAATTTTGAGTTTAATTTTTATTTCCTTCCTTAATTTTAAATTATTATTCTTTTTTCTTTTTTCTTTTTTCTTTTTTTATTTTGAGTTTAATTTCAATTAATTTCATCACTTTGTGAATTTTTCACTATTAATGATTTATTTTCCATTTCATTAATTAATTTGAAATAATTATAATATAGAATTTTGTAATTAATTTTAATAGTGACGAAAATTAGTGAATTATTATAAATTAATTAATAAAAAATTAACACACAAAACGAGACAAAATAGGACGAAAATTAATCATGAAAATGTGTAAAAATAAGTTTTGAGATATGTCATATTAAAAAATTATAAAACAAACTAAATTAAAAGTTTATCTTCGACATTTTAAATAAATAAGTTATATATATATAATAAATTAGATTTTATAAAGCAATAAAGTTAATTAAAAAATGAAAGAAAATCATTTTTCAAAATTTCTAAAAAATTATATATAAACTTTTAAAGCATTATTGGGGGGGAAAAAAATATATATAGAAAGTACATGGTAGGTTGTAAGCGACCGGATACCTGCCCTACAAGTAAAAAATTCTGGTCTCAGGGGGTTGGTTCGCCAACTCCATTATTAGCAAATTATATAATATTTTTCGAACTATATTAAATTGAACCAAACAAAAAAAATATTCTCATTCCGCCCACCAAAATTCATTAAATATCTTCACATAAATACATAAAAACAAAATACTTTAAATTACTATTTATTTAATCTATTTTATTTTAATTTCATCGTCCTTGTCTTACGTGGGACAACTGTGCTATAGGTGACTTAGGAAAGCACCCGCGCGAGCAGTGGTAGACGAAGCGGAAGCGAGAATGTCAGCTTGAGTAACGCAAACATTGGCGAGAATCCAATGCCCCGAAAACCTAAGGGTTCCTTCGCAAGGTTCGTCCATGGAGGGTGAGTCAGGGCCTAAGATCAGGTTGAAAGGCGTAGTCGATGGACAACAGGTGAATATTCCTGTACTACCCCTTGTTGGTCTCAAGGGACAGAGGAGGCTAGATTAGCCGAAAGATGGTTATGGGTTCAAGGACGCAAGGTGCCCTTGTCTTTTCAGGGTAAGAAGGGGTAGAGAAAATATCTCGTGCCAATGTTCGAGTACCAGGCGCTACGACACTGAAGTAACCCATGTCATACTCCCAGGAAAAGCTCGAACGACCTTCAACAAAAGAGTACCTGTACTCGAAATCGACAAGTTGCCATAAAGGTTCGTTATTCATTCTGTCATCAGCCTATCTACGTTTCTACGATGACCTATGACTGTTCTCGTTCTTCAACTGCAGAGACTTTTGAATTAGTTTGTAATAGGTCTGGTGGTTCTTCGACTTTCTGTGAAATGGAATATAACTCAGCGGTAATTGACATGTCTTCGTTCCTTTAAGATTGGAGGCTCGAATTCTAGTACCCCATATAGTTTATTATATTAAACAAATAAATTGACCGAAATATTGATTTTTTTTTCCCGCTATGCTTAGATCGATTTATTTCAACGTTATGATGCTAAAATTTGATTATTATCTATATGTTGCATCAATGCTACATTAGAGTTTGACTCGAGGTTATTTTTGGATTAAAAGAAAGTGGTTGTGTATGAAATGACGAGTTTTTCCTACCTTCTCGAAATGATAATTCGAGACCTTACCGTGCGTGTTAAAAGTAAAAAGTTGGTAACGAATAATGAAGTTTTAATTATAACTACGACTTTTAATTGTAAAAATTAAATAATAAAATTTACACCGTTGAATTATTAAATATGAAATAACAGCATTTAGACACGTGGACAGACGTTTTATTCAATATTACAACAAATTTTCTACTGTTACGGTAGTTTTTGAAACGTTAAGTAAGGGTATTCATAGGTTATGATGAGACGTTTTTTAAATCCAATTTTTTTGGGTTAGGTTGGTTGTTTTATTCGGGATATTTATTCAGTTTTTTTTTTAAAAATAAAAGTAAAACGTTATAAAATTAACAATAAATTCAGGTCGGTTGAGTTTAACCGAATCTAGGTTTATGGGAACTCGGCAACGGGTCTAATTTATAAAGTGGTCGTTTATTTGAACTCGATTCAATCCAATCCAATCCAATCCAATCCAATCCAAATCAAATAAGTTCATAACCCAACTCAAACCTGCGAACTGGGTTACGTTGATCGAGTTTTTTTCAGGTAATTCTGAACACGGTTAATATAAAAGAAGGGTAATATTGTAATTTTGTAAAAGTAGAGATATTTTCGAGGACGGAAAAGGTTAAAAAGAAATAATAATTTAGAAGAGAGATAGGAGGAGAGAATGGTAATTTGAGGCATTAGAAAAAAGAGACCTCAGGAATCCAACTCTTTTGTAGTCTTTTTTACACAGTGCTGCCAAAAGGCGAAGCCATAGAACTCATTTCAGACCTCTTTTGCTATCTTTTTGTTCTCCATTTTTCCTTCTCTCTTCCTGAAATTGCAAGTTTATGAGCTTCCTTTTCTCTCTAAAAGTTTTGATTGGAAATGCGGTTTGCCTTTGATGGAGGGCATCGCTTCCAAGGCAAGTAAGGAGAGCTACAATTAGAATTAACAAATTATAGTATGTTTTTTTAATCTCTCTCTATCTTTTTCTCTCACTGATGCATGATAATGATGACTTGATTATGATGTTATATTGCTTTATTACTTGTTTTGATTAATTTACTCCACTTCCTCACTCTTAGATCTGCATTTCCCTCTGTTCGATGAAGATTCCTTTGCTGAATTTTCCCATTTTTCTTTCAAAAGCTTGATTCCGTCTGCAATGCTTCTCTGATTTAGCTTCCGTCCAGGTAATTTACTTTCTCCAATCTTATCCTGTTTGGTTTTGAGGAAATGGGTGTTGGGCGAAACGGGAAAAAGGGTACTGTCCTGCTTGAGCTTCACCAGGACGTAGTAGAATTCGACTTTGAATGGCCTTTCTTTCTTCTAATGTTTGAGGAATTTTCGACTTGCTCTTGTTCTTCGCTTTTTTGTTGCTGAAAATGCTGATTAAGTCTCGAGAAATGGCGGACTGGTTTAACCCTCTTCTACTTCCGTAATTTTCTCTATTTCGCATGTAAACTTATGTTTAACCCTACTGGTGGGGTTTTGAAGTTAGCTCGGTGAGAGTGAAATTTGCCTTTGCAATGAAAACCCATATATGCAAATATTCGTCCGAAAGAGGCGTTAGAGATTCTTTATTCAGCTCAATTAATGTTAGGCTAGTTGCAAAGTGATAATATGATCTCAACGTGCTGAAGTACGGCCTCGAATTTGGAATTTTATACCCCACGAAAGGAATGGAAATTTTTAGGAGACTGAGATACGAAAATTGTTTTTGAACGGTATTTGATTTTGTTCTACATCACTTTCCAGGATCCATTTGAAGGGGTTATGGCATCCCGGCAAGGTCCAAAGTCAAAAAAATTGGGTTCTGTTAGTACAAGGGTTGCCAAATCGCCTTCAACTTCTACTACCTCTTCATCGAAACAGAATCTGGACACTTCTGTTGATGGTCAGAGCTCTCCAGTATCTTCTTCAGCTCGAAGTAAGCCACAGTACTTTTACTCAGAAAGTGTGCAATTGGATGTGGAGAGATCCAAAGAAAATGTCACAGTCACGGTCCGCTTTCGTCCGCTCAGGTGCATTTTGTTTTTACAAATTCATCTATAGCTTTGATGATTAGGTTTTCTGCGCAAGTTCTAATGAAAAGTGATTGTTTATATTTGAAAAGTCCAAGGGAGATTCGTCAAGGAGAGGATATTGCATGGTATGCAGACGGTGAAACAATTGTGCGGAATGAGCATAATCCGACTGTAGCATATGCTTATGGTAACTTTTTTGAAGTGTTTTTTATACCTTTTGATGTAAGATATTTGTACTTAGTTGAGGCAGAAAGAATGTAGAAGTAATTTCTTAGTTTGCTTACCCCTGAGATTAAAAGATGCACGACGAACAAAAGTTAAGAATCGTACCCCTATCAATGGTGAAAATGATAATAGTGTTACTGCCAACAATTCCTTAGCATGTTATCCAATTTGTTGAGTTAAAGGCCATGGTGATGGGATGTCTTAATCCTACACTCGTTATTCTAGATTCCTTTATAATGTGATTATCCTTCTGAATGTGTTGTCAAAATTATCAAAATTGTATGTTAGAATCTAAAGTATTTCAAGTTTTATTGATATGTATACTTAATGTTTCATATGCCATTCCATATCATATTTAGTACTTACATCCATTTTCTCTCTTTCCCCCCCTAAATTTTTGTATTTAATCTCGCAATTCCTCCAAATAGTTATGCAAGATGTACTAATTATTTTTATTGTAGTACTTTTAAATTTTTAATCAATTTATTTGTTGGAAGAAGTCACGATTCTAAATTTTGTTATTATGTCAAAAGTAGTTATCTCACTTCAAATATGTTCTCTTCTTGCTTTTAGATCGAGTTTTTGGTCCTACAACAACTACTCGTAATGTCTATGATATTGCTGCACAACATGTTGTTAGTGGTGCTATGGATGGCGTTAATGGTAAGCAGTATCCATATATTGTTCTGATACTATTTTGCTTTGAAGTTCATTCTATGTGAATAGTTTGAATCATATCTTGTTATAGGAATGACCTTGATTTAAGAATATTTGTGTAATCCCATTAAATAAAGGAAGTAGTTGACCGTTACCTAGATTTATGGTTATCAAGTATCTATGAATGTATTTAGATTTAGAATTACCTAGGATTTAGGGATTCAGTTAGCTTTTCTGAATTATAAAAGATATATGTACCTCATTTTGCTTAGTTTTACACTTGACCAGAGAGAAAAATACATAGTGATGAAGGACAAGGAGTAAAAGAACAACGTATTACATTCTATTAGTTGATCCTGGTTCCTTAAAGCTGCAACCATAATTTCCTATAAAATAAAATAAAATAAAGTAAAGCTGCAACCATAATTTTGTCTGTCACTATGGTCCGAAGGGAAGCCAAACCCTTTTTTCTTTTGTTTTTACGGTCTTAATGAAGGGCCTAACAGTACGCATGAGATCACCTGACCAGTACACATGAGATCATCTGGCTTACTAAGAGTAGTCAGAGTATTATAATTACTGATTAAGACTGTTTTCATTAGTGTTAATCTCTATATTAGATATACTTATGAGCATGATAGGCTGTTTGAATAATATGATATTCTGTTTATTTCCTAATCATGTTCCTCCTCTTTCATCCACAGGTACGATATTTGCATATGGGGTGACAAGCAGTGGGAAGACTCACACTATGCATGTAAGATGAAAGACTTATTTTCCTCGTTATTTTGTCATTGATCAGTATCTTTACATGAACAAGAACATACAATTTAACAGAAGAAGAGAAAAAAAGCCACACCTCAGTATGAAGAAATCTTCTCAATTTCAGCAATGAAATAGATAAATGCCAATTATTCACATACACTTAAGTATTTCATTATTTACATTTTCTTAGGTTTAAACAGGAAAAGGATGCCTTTGACTTTTAGTTAAAATGTTACATATTCTAGGATGAACTTTTTATCGCTTGATCATGAGAGGACATTTCAGGGGAAATTTGAAGGAGGATCGCAGGCTGTTATAAATTTAATTAAACCTAATGTGCTTCATACTTTCTCATTAGACTATGAAAAATAAGATTTCTGTAGCTACATAATTGGATTAGATGATGTTGTCATCAAACTTACATAGTTCATACCTCATTTATAGGGTGATCAGAGATCGCCAGGAATAATACCACTGGCTGTGAAAGATGCATTTAGCATCATCCAAGAGGTAATAATGAAAAAATTATATACGGTTTAAATCATAATCTTGAAAGAAATACTTTGTTTAATGTCTTCCTACATCCAGACTCCAAATCGGGAGTTTCTTCTTCGGGTGTCATACCTAGAAATCTACAATGAGGTACGTTCCTTTCCATTTAGTTTTTTAGTTTCTAATGCTTCGTTTTATTGTCACTTCCAATGTTGTAAAAAGCACTCAAGGCATAAACCTTGAGGCAAGGCAGCAGTACGATGCCTCAAGGCTTACACCTTGAAGGTATAAAAAGAGGCTTATGCCTCTGTTGAGAGAGGCGTAAGCCTTTGTGCAAACGCCTTTTAGGCGATAAGGCATATGCCTTGTGTTGGTAGTGGACCATGGGCCCATGTGGTTCATCATGACGTGGTGAATTACCTTCCAGCAGTGCATGTCTTCCAATTTCGTTTGGTGGTGGGGCATCACTGTGAGCCCATGCAAATATCAAATAATACACGAAAAATGCATTGAAAACTGAAAAGGCATACATAAGAAGTTCAAACGGTTGACTTAAAAGAACAAAAATGCCGGAAGGTTCCTGTTGCGTTATTTTAATATAAAGCTGATAGTAAATGGCTGCATTAGCAAAAGAAAAAAATTTCGAGGTGTTAGTGTAACTATTTGACAGCAACACAGCAAAAGGGCAGTTATTTCTTTTTTCATTTTCCTAGTGATAATGATATTGTGGATGAACTTTAGATTGTTATTAACAAAACCTCGATGGACTATTGAATATTTTTTTTTTCCTTATTGTTAGAGTACGTAGTGTACTTTTAATGAATATTATAATCTTTAGAATATATAAGGTTCTATGTTTTATGATTTAAATATGTTTCTAAATTTAAAATGAGGCTTATGTCTCATACCGCCTCTAGGCTTACGATTTCCCTCTCCATGAGAAAATGCCTTGAGGCCACCTTGAACCTTTTAAAACATTGGTCGCTTCATGTTGAAAACTTTTTTGAGCTTTTGGATTTCTAATGAAAGAATCGATGTAGTTCAAAATCAGATTTCTACTTAAGTGTTGTAATTTTAATGACACTAAAACATTTTCTTCATCCCAGGTTGTCAATGATTTGTTGAATCCTGCTGGACAAAACCTAAGAATCAGAGAGGATGCTCAGGTAGTTGCATTTGTTTTTTATTCTTTATTTTATGTTGTATAATGTCATTCAAAGGCCAGTTCAAGAGGTTTGAATCTCTCCTTGCTATGAGGATCAGAGCGTATTCTCAGGGGGAGGTTAAAGTTGCTCTAAAATGGAATGGTGAAAAAACTTCTTTCACTGTAGTATATGAAGATGCAAGAGAAGTAATTACACCAAAACCATATAGACTTTCAAGAGTTTCGAATCTCTCCTTGGAAACCACTAGTTACTTTAATTCCCCCTTCTCTCTCTACTGTTCTTATAGTGAATATCAGATACTAGACCATATAACCTTCATGGCTTACCTCCACAAGCATACACACCCATTTGCATTACTCTCTCACTCTTTGCATATATAATCCCTCAACTCTCATACGAAATCGCTCCTCTACTTCTACTTAGCCTCACAGCTATTCCTCCTGACCAAACTGAAATACAATGGATGTTTTCCACTCCTCTCAATACCCTTCGCTCAAATACTTCACTTGTTCAGGAAATTTCGATGTGACCTTATCAAACACTTCTCGGGAAGCTTCTTCTACATTTTCCCCTTTCCTCTAAATTAGCAACTCTTGTTCTCCCAAAGAAACCATGGTTGGGCATACACTAAAAATTGCTGTTGGGTCTAGGATGACACCTTCATTTCATATCACAGACGAATTTGAGGATGAATGGCCGACTCCTTTTGAAGTTGGAGTCAATGCTACTTCCCCCCACCCATTTTTCTATTTGGAAAGGTCCATAGTACATGGGAACTGGTTTCATGTTCCCTATATTTGCCACTTGGGTTGTTTTGGCTTCCAGTCGTAGAAAAGATGCTGAAAAAGCTGGAAAGTATCCAGCTTTCAAGAGGGAGGTTTGCATTGTGATAATACTGATCTTATGTCCCAAGCTACTATATTTTCTTATTTTCTCATGCCAATAAAGGGGTCTGTCACAATCTTAAAATAATAAGTCAAAAACTTAAAATAGTAAGCTACTATATTTTCTCATACCATAGGCTTTCAATAAGTGAAACAATTTTTCCGGCATGGAGGATGGAAGAGGAGCCTTCTTGTCACAATCTTAAAATAATAAGTCAAAAACTTCAAAAGAAGAATCTTCAAGTGCACCATCCTCACCGAAAAACACAGGTTCGATGAATGAATCCACTGCTTAAACTTACCTTGAATACAACATTAGAGGCGTCAGCATGTGAAGGAGAAGTAAGCTTAAATAGGGTTAGGGTCCTTTGTAGAGTGAAGGAACACCTGTTGGTCCTATATCTTGAGCCGAAGGGTAGAAGACAAAATGGTTGTTCTACCCTTGCCCAATTGGAAGAATATCATGCTATTTGCAAATCGGAGATGGGATAAATGAATTCTCTCTCGGCCCACATGAAAGACATCCACTGTAGACACCAACTTGCCAATGACGTGACAACTACAAGGATGGAAAGGGGATAAAAGATTTATTTGTCTCACGATATCTGTGGCATAAATTCTCCTCCTAGGTTTACTATTGATTAGAATGGAGAAATTTGCTATTTGAAGGCAGTTCCACGTCTAGAATCCTATTTCCACCCAAGGCCTTCTTCCAAGACACTTTGTCCAAAAAGTGTCAGTCTGTGTGATCAAAAGCTTTCTCAAAGTCAATCTTAAAAATAAACTCTCCACCTTACAATCCTCACAATCTTCAATCGTCTTATTCACAATGGCTTCATCTAGAATTTATTTTCCTTTAACTAGGGCTCCTTGATATTCCTAGAAAGTACTAGAGAGAACTTTCCTAAATCTGTCAATCAAAACCTTGGCAATGATCTTATGAAGGCTAGTGACAAGGCTTATGGTTGTAAAGGTGCATTCTTTGCAGAAGTACATCCAAGGGTCTCAATCATCTCCTTTGGAGCTGGCAATTTGCTTGTTCTATTTGGGTAGTTTTGAAGAGTTTTACGGGGTTTGTTGGCTTGTAATGGACTGTTCTATCTTTAGGAGATTTCTTTTCTGTACCCACAGTTTCATTACAAGGGACAATTTCTTTTGCATGTTGGTTTTTTGTCTGTTTTATGAAGTATTTAGCATGAAAGGAATAATAGGATATTTAGAGAAGTTAATAGGTCTTGAGGAGAGGTTTGGACTTTGCCTAAATTTAGTATTTCTCTTTGGGCTTCCTGTTCCAAGGTTTATTATTATTTTCTTTTGTAATTATTCATTAGACATGATTCTCTTTGGTTGAAGCCCTTTGTTATTTAATTAGTCTGCTCCTTTTGTTTGGGCATTGTTGTTGTAAGTCCCTTGGCTCTCTTTCATGTCTTCTCAATGAAAGCTTTGGTTTTAGAGAAAAAAAAAAAAGAAAAAAAAAAGAAAAAAGAAATTGCTGGGCAAAATGCAAATGGTTGTCTTACCATATGGTTAAACTTCTTCATTTCTGGATTCATTTAACTTTTGCATTGTATGTGTCAATGAGGACTATATAAATCTTAACTTCTTGACAGTTTTCTATATTTTCATATTCTACTTGCTTGCAACCATGATATTCACTCCACCAATAGAGAGATTATGTTAATCATCATATGAATGTGAAAACTCTTGGCATTTATTTTTACGTTGATGTTCCTAGGGCACCTTTGTAGAAGGAATTAAGGAAGAAGTTGTATTATCTCCAGCTCATGCACTTTCACTTATTGCAGCGGGAGAAGGTAAGAATCCTCGATAGCCTATTTTGTTTTAGGAAAAGCAATAGGATCCTAATATTGTATGATGATTTATTTCTCTTGCAACATCCATTCTAGGTGCCTATTTGGAAATGAGTCATGATAGTTTTTCTTTATTAGATTTTTAGATGCTCAAAGTTGTATCTAATACGGTTGCATTAAGATTAGGGATGATAAAATTCCTTACCATTGATGTGAGCGGGTGGAAAATATTCATTTAAAATGAGAATGAGTTTGAGAAGAGAGAATTTTAGTCTCCAATTTAACTTGAGGAATGAAAATGGAGAATTTTTTACCATTTCTAGGACCCAACTCAGGTCTTGATTGAAACCTATTGTCATTATTCTATTCATTTATTCATTGTTTTTAGGTTAAATTACAAGTTTAGTCCTAAAACATTTCCATTGATGTCTATTCTCTGAAATTTAAAAGTATCTAATAAGTCCTTGAACTCTTGATTCATGTCTAAGAGATACCAAAACGTCTAGTAAGTCCATGAACTTTCAATTTTATGGCTAATATGTCTACAATCCTTACATTTAGTGAAATACTATTGACACAATTTAATTTGTCCTAAATTGGTCAAAATTCTTCCAAACATCGTATTGATTTTATGATGGAACTTTGTGCTCTATCGAGCATTTACAGTAGGGGTCATCTTTGAAGGACTCCTATCTTCATTATGGTAATCATAATCTTTTGAAGCTAAAAAATCACGGTGATTTTGGAAGTTATTTCTGAAAACTATCTTCTATTTTAAGTTTTAAAAAATCAGTTGGAACAGGTTTTCCATTCTTTTAAGTTGTTTTTCTTATAAATTATTGGTTTGTTAATGGTAGTTTCCCAATTGTCTTAACTTTTGGTAACTACTTAATCATATTTCTGTAAAAATTATTTTGTAAAGTTTTCAAACAGCCCATAGCCGTACTCTTCCGTTTTCTGGGCTATTTTGAATGACTATTGAATAGATCTACCTTTGTGTAGATTGTTTTGCTGACAATTACTTCCAGGCATTTTATTTTTGGTATATGTTTATATATAAAGGCTAATCTTTTAACCTTTTTAATCTACTGTTTCTTAAGTATGACTATTCATTTTTTCGTGAATAGAAGTTGCATATTATTATTGCATCTGTTTGTTATTATGATGATATTATTCATGACAGTTTTCCCTTTGTGATAAACTTTTAATTGTTGCCTACAGAACACAGACATGTTGGGTCCACAAATTTCAATTTGTTAAGCAGCAGAAGCCATACAATATTTACGTTGGTAATTTTTTTATCTTAACGGAAGCATGACGCAACCTTGATTGATTTTATTATCTTTTCTGATTAGCTATTCAAGCGTCATTCTTCCCCACCTTCTATTCGTTAACTTTAGACCTGATCTTGCTACACCCTCCCTTATTCTTGCTTGCAGAAGTACACCTGCAGTGAGTGGTACATTATTATGGTGATATCATTCTTGTATTGAACGTTGCCCTTTTTCTTTTTTCTTTTTCTTTTTTAATTTTTATAAATAATAAGAGTCTGAGATATAAATATTATAGACAAAAAGGAAAACATAATAAGGGGCAAAGGGTTGAGAGAACCCCTTCCCAAGCAAAACTAAATAAAAAAGGCCTTCCAATTTTTAATAATCATGGTAAGGCGGTAGGTACACCAAAGCTCTTTTTGACTTGAACTCCATCAAGAAGCCAAGTGTTGTATAAATAAACGTAAGACACTTCTGAACTCTGAAGTTTCCTCAGAAGATTATAAGGTTCATGGGTGAAGGCTTTTTACTAGTTGGTAGTTATGATCTCT
Organism: Cucurbita pepo subsp. pepo; assembly: GCF_002806865.2. Classification (NCBI taxonomy): domain Eukaryota; kingdom Viridiplantae; phylum Streptophyta; class Magnoliopsida; order Cucurbitales; family Cucurbitaceae; genus Cucurbita; species Cucurbita pepo. Next base: position 763,546 of record NC_036656.1, on the reverse strand, counting down.
TTTAAAGAGTTTTCAATTAGGCAAGAGGCAGGAGTCAGGGCCTCCTTCCTTGAGATGGTAACTCTTGTTATGGAGTCATATTTCAAATTCTTTGTGGAAAAAAAAAAAAAAGAATTTGAAATTTGGAGTCGTATTAAATTATTATATATGTTTGTTCATTTCATTCATATCTTGGCTCAAGATTTGTTTCCACATATGCCTTACTAAAGAATGCCTGGTCTTCTTACTTGGTTCTACGTTTTTATGGTGTTATACTCAATTTTCTTTCAGGACATGTTTTATCCAAGAATTGTAATACTTTCTTGTTATTCAGCAATACTTGGGCATATTTGAGAATTCCCAGTTTAAAATGACTGTATGCAGAGAACTTTTTGGCATTTAATTCAAGCCTTCAGCATTCTAACTTCCTAGCTTTGATGTTTACAAAAGAATTTTTGTGCTGTTAAATTCCCTAGAAATGGTCAGACCACCTACGTGTTATAATTTTTTCTTCTTTTCATTTTTTCAATATCCAATTTTTGGTTTGTGCCTTATTTTCTATAATGATTTCTGAATATCTGCTTTAAATCGTCAAATTTTGTCAAAGAAGCTAAAAGAATAGTGATTCCTTTGAATATGTCTAGCCTCCTTCTCAGGCATGGAGTGGTGTCAAGCTAATGATAATACTTGGGGATCCCTTTTGATTATTTGTTAATCTAGAGACTTATCATTCCTGTAACTTCTATTACTCCTATTTCTTTTTTATTTTTTCTTAAGAGAAATACCACACTCTCAATAAGACAAATCAAAGAATGCAAAGAACAGTAGTAAAAATGCTGTTCCAGTATGCTGATGAGGCCGATTGAATAATTTCTGACAACAGTCTAAATACTGTTCCGCTGATAAGGTCACTTGTTCTGGACTGAATCATTTACTTCCTGTTTCTAAGAAGAAAGATTAATGGGTTTAGGGTATGTTGTTCAAAGGGGCTGCCTAATTGATCAAAAGCTTTTAAGTTGATATATGAATGCCTTGATTTCTCATACTTCCATTTGAAATTATTCATCTGTAGGCATTGTTAGGGTGGGGAGCTATTACCTAGGAATATGAAAATATGAATGCCTTGATTTCTCATGCCGTACTTTTTTTAAACTATTCTTCTGTAGGAATTGTTAGGGTGGGGGACTAGTTTACCTAGGAATATGAAAATAATGGTTCATTGTATTTGTTTCTGCTAATTGAATAAAAGTGCTAGTCTAAAGGCGAGGGAAATTATTTATAACTAATATATTGACTAACCCTTTTTCTTATAAGAAACATATATGTATATTCCTCATAACAATCCAAAAGTTTAAGTTTTTAAGCTAATTAACACTGACATCTAATTTATCCTGATTTCTTTTGTTTAACATCTTGACAATGTACTAGAATATAGGTAAATAAGTACTATCGATGATTGTACCTTTGATTTTAGTTAGTTTTTTCGTGTTCTTATTATGGTCACGACACCCCATTGATATGCTTAAATGCATCTGCAATTTTCTTTAGTTTAACTAATTTCTTGGCCATTACCTTGTGATTTATGTTTGTAAGATCCTCTTGGCCGTTTTTTATTATTGTTTTGGTAAATGATGACAATTTTTTTTTATTGATTTTTATTTATTAACTTCTTAATTTTATTTTCTGATTTATTTTTTATTTTTGTTTGAATGCGAAATTTTTTTTAAAAGAAAACAAGAGTAGTCATCATTGATTTATTGTTGAAATATTTTTTTCAATCTTGTGAACAGACTATAGAGAGCAGTCCATGTGGTGAAAGCAGCGAAGAAGGAGAATCTGTAAACCTGTCTCAACTGGTGGGAAACTACCTTTTTCAAAGTTTAATTTTGAATTCACTGTTTATGTGATTATCTTCTAGTGTATATCAATTGTCTGCAATTTTTTGTAACTTTTCCTACATTTTACTTATACCTGCAGAACCTCATCGATCTGGCAGGTTCTGAGAGCTCAAAAGCCGAAACTACTGGTATAAGGCGTAAAGAGGGATCATATATTAATAAAAGCCTGCTAACTCTTGGAACAGTGAGGCCTCTTAAACATTATCTTTCTAGATCAAACTTTTAGTATCTTACTGCTGTTTGTTTGTATGGATTCTCGTTTATAATTATAATCTTGTTCTGTCCTAATCTTCTGACTTCTATTTGATACTTCTACAAATTATGCTATAACTTCTTAGGCAAGAAAATCAGTAAGGTCTAAATAGATAGTTCCTTGCTGTGTCAGTGCTTTCCTGATCCCATTTTTCTCATGATTTTCTTTGAGCAAAGCATTTGATCTCCAACCCTGATCCTCGGATGATCTCCAACCCTGATCCTCGGATGATCTCCAGATTTTCAGACAGAAATTTTCCTTGATAATGATCAAGTAAGAGGATAAAATCGAGGGTGGAAAAAGAAAAGAAGACATGATTGGAAACAGATTTGTATTCCTATAGAATACATTTTGTAGTTTTCCCAAACTACCAAGTAGCAACACGTTATCTAGCCTCCAACAATTTCTCCACAAAAAGGGCATTAAAATGGTTCTGAATAATCCCATTAGGATAAGGGCAAAGTTTTATGGCATGATACACTAGTTCTTTGTTGTCTTATGGAGCATATGGCTTAGGAGGAATAATAGGATCTCAGAGGTGAATAGATCGCGTGAGGAAATCTGGGAGGTTGTTAGGTTTAATGCTTTTTTGTGGACATTAGTTACCAGACCTTTTTGTAATTATGAGCTTGATCTTATTTTGTTGGATTGAATTCCTATCAAATATCAGTTGTACCAATTCACTTGCGTCCCTACCAAATATAAAAAATAAAAAAAAATAAAAAAAGTAGGAAACCTCAACTTAAAACTAGGGCAGGTTAGTTATGAACAAGATCTATTTTATAGGTTGTACAACTGTATCCTTGAGTTTGAAGTAGAACTGACGGAGGTTATAGAGTAATCTTTAATGGCATGAGGTCTTATTTACAAAAAAAAAAAAAAAAAAAAAAAATTGAGCACCTTATTTACTTGATATCCTTTCCTGTCAAGAAAATAATTAAATATTTTTCCCTAAGATTATTCTTCCATGTATTTATTTTGATCCTCTACACTGGAGGGAGTCCAAAAAGGAATTTCTAAGGTGGAAAATAGTTCTAGTAATCACCCATTATTTTTCTTAGGAGCACTAGTCTAATCAAATTTGGCCATTTGGTACCCACGGTTAGTGCTTTTTTCACAGCTTTGTTTCTCTTGCTGGATTTACTTGACTCTACCACCAACGATGATTTGTCATTTGATGTAAACGACATTAACTTAGTCAATGGTGATTGTCTGCTGTCAGGTAATTTCAAAGCTAACAGATGGAAGGGCCAATCATATACCATACCGAGACTCCAAACTTACTAGACTTCTTCAGTCTTCACTTAGTGGTCATGGGCGTGTGTCTGTAAGGATTTTTATACCTTATTATCTGAATAAATATTACTTTAAGTATATACAAAGATATTCTCTAGATTTTATTGACGAAATAAAACATCATAAACCAAATGAATCTGTGTTTGTATTTACAGCTTATTTGCACAGTTACTCCCGCATCAAGTAGTTCAGAAGAGACACATAATACATTGAAATTTGCACATCGTGCAAAACACATTGAAATTCAAGCAGCACAAAATAAGGCAGGTTTTTTTATTTAATAGAAAACTTATTTGCTTCTAGATTCATGTTTGATTGTTAAACCAGTTGGTTAACTCGGAAAAAATGTCGCTGATTTTTCAAACCTGCAGATTATTGATGAGAAATCGCTTATAAAAAAATATCAGAATGAGATTCGATGTTTAAAGGAAGAGTTGGATCAACTAAAGAGGGGAATTGTGACCGTTCCTCAACTTAGAGATTCTGAAGACGACATTGTGCTTCTGAAGCAAAAGGTACCATTATATTTTTAGTGCTGTACCAACTCTTTAGGACTTTGTTTCTCTGTATTGTATGTTTAAGTTTGTGGTCTTAATTAGCAAGAGGAGTTATCATTGATGAACAAATCTTCGATAAACACAATTTTCGTATTCTTTTATTTAGATAGACATTTCATTGATAAATATAATATACAGTAGAGAGGGTGGGAGGTGATGGAAAAAAAGCTGGAGTTGCAAAAATAATGGTTTGGCAACTTTATGTTAACTAACATAATATTGGGGTCCACTGATTGATGACTTTTTTTCAGGGAAAAAAAAAAAAAAGAAAAACATAAAAGCCCATTGATTGTGGAAGAGTGAGGTGGGCCTTGGTATCATGGATATCGAAAAATAATAATATGCTTGTATACATTACTGTTTAAAAAAAAAAAAAAAAAATTGAGCCTGAGAAGTCATGTTTCATTGTATATGGTTATGGTGCAAAGATGTTTAACAGAATGTTCATTTACTTCCATTTCTCCCTCAAGACATGGTGTTTGACTTGAACTATTTCTTTCGTTGTGTTCCTATGCATAAAGTTAGAAGATGGTCAATTCAAGCTACAATCAAGACTGGAACAGGAGGAAGAAGCAAAAGCTGCTTTGTTGGGCAGAATTCAACGTCTGACAAAGTTAATTTTGGTCTCCACAAAGGAATCACAATCATCAAGGTTTCCACATCGACCTGGTCTTAGGAGAAGGCATTCTTTTGGGGAGGAGGAAGTATGTATCTATTTCCCTAAGATGTTATTCACTATTTAGCAATTAATAGGAGTATGATTACTTTAATGCTTATTACTCTCAATATAATTATAGTTTAAATGCTATGGGCTTTTGAGTTCTTTTATATTTGTCCATCTATTTTCTCTGAGTGCTTATCTACATGTGGGCAGCTAGCTTACCTGCCACACAAGAGGCGAGACCTAATTTTAGATGATGAAAACGTTGATTTGTCTGCTTCCATCGAGAGTAATAGTGAAGCCAATGATGATACTGTAAAGGAGGAGAAGAAGACCCGAAAGCATGGCCTACTAAACTGGTTAAAATCTCGGGTATGTGGTATTTTTTATGTACCAGGAAATTTGAAGTTGCAGTTCTGACAGTGCCTGATTCTTGCATATGAATCTACTGCTACTTGAGCTTCGAGTATTCTAATGTCCGGATTATATTCTCAACTTGAAAAAAAAGTCTTTGAGTACTCTTAATTGAATATTCATATGATTGTCTTAGTATATTATTTTTGTTGCATTTTCTATATCGTATTCGTAATGATAGTTTATTGTACATGTATTAAAGCTTTTTATTTACCACCCTGGATCAGAAACGAGATAGTGGCTTGGGAACTTTATCAAACACAAGTGATAGGTCAAGTGGAATAAAGTCAACTAGCATTCCTTCAACACCTCGAGCTGATCCAAATAATGTTCCGACAGAATCCAGATTATCCCCTTCTATACAAACAGAAAGCTCCCCATCTGCAGATCTCTTATCTGATGCCAGAGAGGTGAAAGAAGCTCGCGAGGAAAATATATTCGATCAAGAGACACCATTGGTACGTATGTGACTGTGTTTCATTTTGAGAGATTTATTTCACCTGAGTCATTTGTCGCTTTTGTGTGCCTTCTCTGATATCCATGATGGAATAATTTGAACCTCTTTCATTGGAGAAACAAAGGAAGTTTTCTTGGGTAATAATTGCAAGTTAATGCAATCCTTAGACACCAGCATAGCCCGTGATGCGCTTCCCCAAAAGTTTTAATAATATATTTTAAAAAAATGTTTTAGCAAATACACTAGTTTGTTCGTCTTTAGTTAGATTTCTTCCTTGGAACCACAACTTCTGTAACCAAAAGAAAATCTCAGATTAGTTAAATTATTGAAAGAGAAAAGTGAAGAGGTACAAACAAGAGTGATGCAAAAGTAGGAGTACAAATAATCTTGCTGTCCTACTCTCTTTGTTAAAATAAATCAAACCAAGTGTATCGTTTCTTCTCATATATCTAAGGATTACAATATCTTCCTTATTTTGAAAATAAATGTAATTGTCATTTTTCTGCAAAAAATACTTGATTGCTTCACCATATACCTTTAGAAAAAAGCTTATTGTTCTCCATTCCATGATTATAACAGTATTTTTCTTATTTCAAAATGAATTCATCTGTTTTGCCAGACTAGCATAAAATCAAGCGATCAGATTGACCTTCTAAGGGAGCAGCAAAAAATTTTGTCCGGAGAGGTAGCACTTCATTCAAGTGCTTTGAAGCGTTTGTCAGATGAAGCTGCAAGAAACCCCCAGAAAGACCAACTTCATGTAAGAGTTTATTTTCCTAAAGCTACATGTTTAGATTCTATCTATGTGCTAGAGACTTTAGTCTTGTGGTTCTTCTACTATGAAGCTTGCGATGAAAAGGTTAAAAGACGATATCAGCGCCAAGAATCAACAGATAGCGTTTCTCGAAAAGAAAATTGCAGATGCTTCACCAAATAAAATCACAGACTTGGAAATAATGCAAGTAAGGTCTTCAATAGTTTTTGTACATTAAATTTTCTTTTAAGAACGAGCCACCTCAGTTTTGCTTAAGCAAACCTGCGTGCTTGTCTTAATGATGCAGGAAATTGATGAACTGACTGCACAGTTGAACGAGAAGTCGTTTGAACTTGAGGTGATTAATGAATTGATTAATACAAATGATCTCAAACTTGTGTTTCATATTTGAAATAATTGAAGATGTTTCTCATAAATGGTTATTATTTTTCTTGTCTGTGGACCATGGCAAAACACAAAAATTCGAGTCGTTGATGCTTTGGTGGCTAAAGCGGGTTTTCTCCATCCACGAGTCTTTAGTTTAGTCCAACTTTGTTGTATTCCTATGATAACTGGGTCATCATTACAAACAAATTTTTAAAGATGGAAGTCATGAAAAAGGGGGCATCTATTTCTCCTATGTGTGCCTAAAGTATGTATAGTAGATGGAAGTCATGAAAAAGGGGGCATCTATTTCTCCTATGTGTGCCTAAAGTATGTATAGTAATTCTGTTCATGCCAACATAAACATTGAACTTTCTCGTTCTATTGAATTATAGGTTAAAGCTGCAGATAATCGGATTATTCAGGAGCAGCTAAACCAAAAGGTAAAATATCATACATTTCATTGAGCGCTAGCTTCTCCATAAGTCATTGTTACACGTTATGGTTGTGCCTAACATTCTTCCATCAGATCTCTGAATGTGAAGGACTACAAGAAACTGTAGCCTCCTTAAAGCAACAGCTAGCTGACACACTTGAATTGCAAAATACGCCGAAAGATGAAAAATTAGCACAGGTATCTTCCTGAGTTGCTTTGTGTTAAGAACTTTTTTCCAGTTCGTTTTTTTGTTTTATTGAATTTCCAAATCAAAGAACCGAAGTGCCGATCTTCAGTTTTTCTACTGCGGTTTTTTGAATCATATTTCCAAATGTTATATTCTTCTATGTTCAACTTATTCGAATCGAATTGTGTTAGAAAATAAAAATAAATACATAATGAAAAAGTTAATACTGTTCTTCCCCTATGAAAGGCAACTGAGATTGATGATCTGAAGCATAAATTGGCTGAAGTAACTGAGTCAAAAGAGCAGCTAGAGCTGAGAAACCAGAAACTTGCAGAGGAGAGTTCATATGCTAAGGGTCTAGCCTCAGCTGCAGCTGTTGAACTCAAAGCCTTATCAGAAGAAGTTGCCAAGCTCATGAATGAAAATGAGAGACTTGCTTCTGAACTTGCTGCATCCAAGAGCTCCCCTTCCCAGAGAAAGTCTTCCATTGGGATGCGGAACGGCCGGAGAGAGGTTATCTCGAAGCGCGCCACCGACACTGGCCCGTCTGCTGCAGAGCTGAAGAGAGAACTGGCCGTAAGTAAGGAGAGAGAGCTATCTTATGAAGCTGCTCTTCTTGAAAAGGATCATAGAGAAGCCGAACTTCAGCAAAGAGTTGAGGAATCAAAACAGAGAGAAGCTTATCTAGAAAATGAACTTGCGAACATGTGGGTGCTAGTTGCAAAATTGAAAAAATCACATAGAAACGACACCGATGGTCACTCGACTAGAGACACGCTCGACGATGACAGTTTGATATGAAGCAACTGTAAACATTTCAGATAGAAATAATCAATGATGTTGCTGTGTGTGTGTGTGTGTGTGTGTGTGTGTGTGTGTGTGTGTGTGTGTGTGTGTGTGTGTCTGTGTGTGTGTGTGTGAGGCTGAGAGAGAGTGAGAGTGATGTAAAAAAATGGTGTTGTGCACCATCACATCGGTGTATTTGTGTATAACGAGGTAGGGCTGCTTTTATTCATCAGAAAAAGATCTCTTCTTCATTGCTTGTTTTATGAGAAAGAATTCATTTTCAATGTAAATGTAGGCCATGGCATGATATATGCTTCGTGCATGTATGTTGAGTATGGCCTGTTTATCTTTTGGCTTTAAGGTCATTGTCGCGTTTCATTTACAGCTTTCTTGCACTGATGGGGATGGGAATCTAACCAAAAAAATTTAACCACGGACCAAAATTTTAAGGTAAGAAGCACTGCTACGAAGGCTTCCGTGGTGATTGAGTTGGTGTAATAGATATTGTCCTGTTTGAATTTTTTCTTTTGGATTTTCCTCGAGGTTTTTAAAACGTGTCTCCTAGGAGAGGTTTTCACACTCTTATAAGGAATGTTTCTGGGAAATCTTACAATCCAAACTTGAGAATAACCGCTATACGTAAAGCGGACAATATTTGTTAGGGGTGGACTTGGGCTATTACAAATGGTATCAGAGCTAGTCACTGGATGGTACGAGGCACTGGTCGGAGTAGGATTACATAATATATGCGTTTTAAAATTGTGAGGCTGACGGCGATACTTAACGGGCCAAATCGGACAGTATTTGCTAGCGATGGACTTGAGATGTTATAGTTGGGGTCTAGTTTATCTTTTTCTCAATTCTCTGCATATTCTTAGTATACTAGCAAGTCTGTCTAGTGGGGCCACGTACATGTGCGTAGACTATGTGTAGGAAAGTAAAATGCATCGAGCTTTACTCGGAAAAGAAAATAGAGTTCAAAAAACAATCATAAAATTAAGTATCAACAGTCAAGATACATGATATATGTGAATACATTTTTCAACCCAAACCGTGTGGTCACTTAAAATATTCATCTTTCTTTTTAGGTAAATACGAGGGACTAATGCATGGTCGATGGCTTTCAAGAATCTTTAAGAAGTTAACAAAAGGGTTTGAAAGTCCAAAGATCGGATTTTTAAGGGAATAAAGTTGTGTAATAAACCTACACTTATGGTCGGGCAGTCGAAGAACGACACTATATTCCATCCGCGTGATCGAACAAATTGAACATATAAATCCTTTTTGAAGCTTCGAATCTGGTCGACAATAAATTTGGTCATGCGGCAATATTAATTTAGTAACCCATTTCATCAATGACGTTCTCGGAACTGTTCCCTTTTTCATTGAACAATGCTTTCCGTGTGCTGCCACCAAAATCAAAGCCTAACGAAACCCCACAAACCCCAACAATGGAAAGAAAACAGTTGAAAATCGCGCCCCATCTTTCCCTTTTCAGAATTGCAATCCTCTTCTCTTAGCTGCCGCGCATTCTATCAGCCTTTGTTTACTCCAATCCGCCGCTTCTTCCTGCTGTTCATCTCTTGTTTTTCTTTGATCCCTCTCTTTTTGGAGGGAAGAAGAAATAGGAGAAATGGAAAGCGTAGCAGTGTGGCAATCGGTGGCTTTATGCGGTTTCTTCTCGTGGATTGCGTTTGCTTCCTACATTAACATAACCCACAAGGTTAGATCCTTACTCCAACCATGGGCGGCTCACCATGTCGTCGCCGGCGCTCCTCTCATCCTTCGAATCCAGGTTTGGGATTATTGAATACCGATTCTGTTGAGTTTTATGTTTGGATTCAATGTTTAAGGGTTTGTGGTCTGCAGAAATATCAGAATTCGTTCATGGATGCCTTGTTTTCTGGGTTGTCTTGCTTTGTATCTGTGCCTTTCTACACTGCTTTTCTTCCTCTGCTGTTCTGGGTAGGCTTTGCATCTGTCTCTCTGTAATTGTTGATCCCTTACTTAGTTTTTTAATGGGCTAACTTTTTGTATGAAAATGTAGAGTGGCCATGGAAAATTGGCTCGTCAAATGACCCTTTTGATGGCTTTCTGTGATTACTTAGGGAATTGCCTTAAGGTAACCAGTCTTTCCCATCATTTAATCTTTCATGAATTCAAACTTGCCTGTTGGTATCGCAACTAATAGAAAAAACCACTACCTCACTCAACGTCTAGTCTAGTAGTGGTTCGGTCTATGCTGTTGGGGAACTCCGCTTCAGTATGACCTCCTTGATTTACTATATTTGGGTCTTCCAACATGTGGGGTTTTTTTTCTTCTTCTTCTAGGATGTGGTATCAGCTCCTAGACCCAGTTGCCCACCTGTTAGGAGAATAATTGCCACCAAAGATGAGGAAGAAAATGCCATGGAATATGGTTTGCCATCTTCTCACACGCTAAATACAGTTTGTTTATCTGGGTACGTGGTTTCTATCCTTCTATATGGTTCATTGGCTTGCTATTTCCATTATGCTATCATATTGATGCTTATGGTGACTCTTGCTGCCTTCTGATCTTTACATAAATTTGTGTTCTGAGCTTGTAAAGTTGATTGACATAAAGGATGTATATATAGGCTTTGTTGAGAGCATCAACTGGGTCAGCAACTATAGATTTAGCTCGTCCTGTAAGGGAGGCGTCGGACGATAACTAGCAGAGTTATGCCTTCTCTTGCTTGTTTTGGATGATTTGGACGCAAGGGGTCTCTTTCTCTTCCATTGAGTACACTTTTGTTAGTGATGCTCACAGAACTTCTTTACCTGTGAGAGTAGTGATATACATACGTGGAAGGATTAGAAGAACTGCACCAGAGAACATAAGAAACTGTAGGATAGAACAAAAGGTGCTTGAGATCCTTCGAAGCCTTTTTTCTGCAGGACACACTATTGAGGTTGGACACTTTTAGAAGAGCATCTCATCTCGACATGGTCATTAATGTCAACAAGTATATATGAGATCCCATATCGGTTGGAGGGGGGAACGGAGCATTCCTTATATGGGTGTGGAAACCTCTCCCTAGTAAATGCGTTTTAAAACCGTGAGGCTGACGGCGATACGTAACGGGCCAAAACAGACAATATCTGCTAGTGGTGGGCTTGGGCTTGGGCTGTTACAGTAAAAGACCAACCTTGTTATGAGCTTCAACTTTTCAAATATGCTTAAATGTTGGAGTAAACAATGCAAGACCAACCTTGCATTATTTCTGAACTTGTAAGTTGCAAGTGAAGGTGAAATGAGCCCAGATATGAGATGTGAGATCCCACATCGGTTGGGGAGGAGAACGAAACATTCTTTATAAGGGTGTGTGGGGACCTCTCCCTAGCATATGCGTTTGAGGGGAAGCCCGAACGGGAAAGCCCAAAAAAGACGATATTTACTAGAGGTGGGCTTGGACTGTTATAAATGGTATCAAAACCAAACACCGGGCGATGTGCCAGCGAAGAGGCTGAGTCCCAAAGGGGGTGGACACGAGGTGGTGTGCCAGCAAGGATGCTGGCTCCGAAGGGGGGTGGATTGTGGGGTCCCACATCAATTGGAGAAGGGAATGAGTGCCAACGAGGACGCTGGATTCCGAAGGGGGGTGGATTGTGAGATCCCACATCAGTTGGGGAGGAGAACAAAGCATTCTTTATAAGGGTGTGGAAACCTCTCCCTAGCAGACACATTTTAAAAACCTTGAGGAGAAACCCGAAAGGAAAAGTCCAAAGAGAACAATATCTGCTAGTTGTGGGCTTGCGCTGTTATATGAGACCCTTCTTATCATGATATTGAATTGATTGAAACGGAACAGTATAGTTTAGAAGAGAGGCTACGATGGAGTGAGTAAGAAATTCCAGCAGCTCATTTTTCTTAATTCATTACATCTCATTTCATTTTCTTTGCCATTTTGGCTTTTATTCAGTTTAGGCCTAGTAAAGCGTCTAGTAAACCTGCTATATTTGGCTCGTATAGAGGCTTTTCCTGCACTGTGTAAAGGGAACGAATATGATTACAATTTTCAACTATGGCTTCTCAGACATTGTGATTTACTTAAAAGTTGAATATGGAAGAGCTTATAGTTCCAATTGGCTGCCTATATTGACTTGACACTAACTATTTATCATTGGTATGACCGTGCAGATATCTCGTGTATTATATCCGATCTTACGCTGAAAATATAAGTGCCCCCTACGAATTCGCAGGATTTTCTCTTGTTTGTTTGCTTGTGGTCCTCATTGGCTTGGGTAAGCCTTATTTTCAAGCAAAATTTTTCAGTTTTTTACCTTTTTTGGGGGTCTCTTCCAATCTGAAAATGTTCGTTCTTTGGCAGGAAGAATATACCTGGGCATGCATAGCCCAATTGACATCATTTTCGGTCTTGTTTTCGGGTTGATGATTCTCTTATTTTGGTTGAATGTTCATGAATACGTGGACGACTTCATTACCATGGGCCAAAATGGTATCGTCTTCGCCTTTTCACACTTTTATCGCTATCTTTTCCCCTGGTTAAGTTCACGTTCTGTTCGGTATTTTGAGGAGCTTCTTCTTCTGTGAAGTAGTAGCGTTATTTTAGATGAATAAGATGCATATTCAATAAAAAAGAAGGAAATACTTTCATAAGAGACAATTTCATTGATGAATGATACAAAAGGGATGTATAATCTATAGTGTTTACAAAAGACCTTCCCAATTTGCAACGAGGGAGGTATAACTATAGGAAGTAAAAGTATTAGACAGTTCACTCCAAGATATAGCTTGGTAAATAACATTGTCGAAAAGTTTTGTGTAGGTCTGTCTTTTCTGCAAATGTTCTCGGATTTCTTTCTTTCCACAAATTCCAAAAGAAAGCCATAATGAGGTTTTTCCGTAATAGGGCTTTTTGCATTCTTGAAAGGATGGTACGTTAAGGCCATATCCAAAAATTCCTTTACCTCCCTAGGAAATGTAAGATGTCATCCAAATATATTGAGAACCGTTGTCCAGAAATTTTGAGCTTTTGTGCACTGCATAAACAAGCTTACAGTGGTAGAAAGAGAGAAGAAATTGACAAAATATTTTGATTGGCACACCGTCCGTTGTCTGGCTCTGATACCATTTGTAACAGCCCAAGCCCACCGCTAGCAGATATTGTCCACTTTTGCCCGTTACATATCGCCGTTAGCCTCACGATTTTAAAACGCGTCTACTAGGGAGAGGTTTCCACATCCTATAAGGAATGTTTCATTCCCCTCCCCAACCAATGTGAGATTTGACAATTACATGCTTAAATATAGATGGGATTTACGCTTTAATGACTGTCAAGATACTTTAGAGTAAATAAACATCATGGTGATGGTGATTTTGTATGGTACTAATTATTAGTAATGTATTTGTTGTATGCAATTTGTGGGTGCAGTTATTTATTTCTGGGGTGCTCTAAGCATTTTGTTGCTCTTTGCTTATCCTACTCCTGAGTTTCCTACTCCAAGCTATGAATTCCACACGGCTTTTGATGGTGTTGCTTTTGGAATTGTAAGCAAAACATGCCTTTCAACGTGCAGTAATTTTGATATAACTGATGGATGTTATCTGTTTTTTGGTGTCATTTTAAAGCTCCTTGTTCTATGCTTTCTTTTGTTACTTCATATATATAAGAGAGATTCTGTCCTGCAGGTAGCAGGGGTACAGCAAACATACCATCAGTTTCACCATGAAGCTGTTGCGCGCATCTTTACTCCACGACTCCCATTTCCCACGTTTGTTGGTCGTATGCTCGTCGGTTTACCGACCATATTAATCGTGAAGTTTTGCTGCAAAGCTCTAGCTAAATGGATCCTTCCCATTATTGCACACACCTTGGGCATGCCTGTAAGATCAACTAGCTATATCCCAATGCTAAATTCATCATCAACAGGTAAGGCGGGGGATGGGAGCAAACAACGTCGGCCTCTACACAAGCTGTTCTTCTTGAGCCAGGACTCGTTCGACATCGACACAGGCATTAGGTTTGTTCAGTATGCAGGCTTAGCTTGGTCTGTTGTTGATCTTGTTCCCTCTCTTTTCGCTTATCTGAACTTGTGATACGTTAACTCCAATATAATTGGTTCGGTTCTGTATATTTTTCATTTTGCAGTCCCTATCATTTGATTAAGATTTCTTCCTCGTAGTTTGATAAACCTCTTAAATAGTCTCTATGATCGATGATCGAATAAAACCCTCGAGACTGTTTACGAGTTTTAGCAGACTAAATTCTTTCTTTCTTCAAACCATAGGAACCAAATCTTCGTCTTCAGAAATCGTAGAGCATATTAACAAATAGCTGACCATAAATAAATGAAGCCTGTTTAGCTTCCTTCAAAATTCTCTGGCATATTCATCAAAAAGATACTTCATACTAAAATTTCTTGAAATAAAGAAGTAACAAATCAACAATTCCAATAGTTTCAGCAGCCTTCTCCAAGCATAACAAGGACTAATATACGAACTAGCTTACATCTAGTGGACGAAAAACATCAGCACCATAATTTACTACAATAGAGAAGTGTTGTAACAAAATTAAACTACTTGAGAGATTATGGAGAAAGGGGCCGAAGGGGCAAAAGAAAGTTGAATATCTTTGTATCTCGACGATGTCTTGATCTTCAAATACAAATCGGAGGGTTTTCTATAGAAAAAGTTCTGGCTCGCAGGCAAAGCCATCAATCCACGGCAGCATAAGTCACAGGTTCTCTCGGCCTCAACGACGATGCTCAACCCATTACGGTATACAGGGAAGGATTCAACTTAGCTGATTCATAAGAAGTAATCTGGCGTTCTACGGGTGACATCAGGTTCTCCTCTTCTGGGTGCTGGCTCAAACTGAGAGAAACGACATATAAAGAACAGAGCCAATCATTCAGCTATGGATATACTTATATTATTGCTGAAAGAAGACAAGGATATGGTTTGTTTGTGCATTTATCATCTTTATGCAAGTTCCTGTGCAAGTGAGAAAGAGACCTGGATAAATGTATGACTCCTGCAGTCATCAACCTCTAAAATTGAAGCCATGTTCCCACAGCGATAACAATAGTTCGGCGCACTAAAAATCGTAACCACCTTTTGTTCCTGTTCAAACATAAGGGTCATCATACCAGAAACCTTTAAATCCATAAAACAAGAATAGAATCAGAGATTTATAGGGTGAGAAATTATTGAACAAATGTATTACATGAGCCCAGTTAAATCCATCCATGACCAGCTGATGAGCTCTAGCTATTAACTTGAGATTATTCATGTGATTGAATTGTTCAGATATGTCCTGCAAAGTAGAATATGAAATGTCAGATGGGAAACCCCTTAATTTTCCTTCTATTGGCATAAGGATCAAAGGCAAGTGTGAATAACATACACCTTGATGCATGGTTAGAAATTACCTGGCCAAATGTATACCCAGCGCCTCGAGGTGAAATCCCCCAGCCACATCGATCATCTGGATCAGACCATAACAAGTCACACATTGGGCCTTCATGTGGAACCTCTTGAACACGGTCAAAGTTTCGAATGTTATCAAGGGTTTCAATGGATGGGGACAACCCACCATGTAGGCAAAATATTTCAGACTCAACCTGAAAAGGGAAAGTAAGAGCCAACGGATGAAACAATTGCATCAATAAGAGGCTGCTTGATTATAATTTTATTCAGTTTTCTGCTATTGATGGTAATGTAAAAGTACTGACAATTAGTTTGTTTTATGATCCATTGATAGTAATGTAAAACTATTTCCTTTTGGGATTTGCCCATGCACTATTACTATCTTACTCATTAACCAAAATAGAGAAACTAAAAGAAATAGTTCTCAAATTTTGGCTTTGGTTTTGAAATTTAGCTTCAGCAGAAGTATTTTTAAAAAGGAAATATAACATCAATTTATTTTCCAAAAACGAAGAGACTACATGGGCAATCCCAAAAGGATCAACCCACCAAAAATGAACCAAAAAACGTTCAGGATCTTGAAGATGAGAAACAGAAACCAAAAAGGAGGTTAAACCTAACCACAGTCCACACCTCCCCAAAGATTCTCCTATTTCTCAAAGCCAAATGTTCCACAACAAGGCAAGGAACACCACCTCCTCCAACATCAAGCGACAACATTTATCACCAGCCAAAAGCACATTGAAGATCTCCCCAAAAAAAAGTACCATAAATCAAAGATGCAAAATTCTCCATAGTACATGATCCAACAGGCTCATTATAAAATTAATTATTTCATATCCTGTCCTTCAATCACATGAAATATACATACAATGTAAGGAGAGGCAATCAAGAAACATGTCACGACATGTTGGTTCAAGAAGGTAAGTTGTGTAATAAAAGCAATAAGTTACAGTGATGCCCAAAAAAAAATCACTAACCAAGGCAGTCAAAGGAAAATAGTCAAAAAGATCTGTAAACGTCTTCCATACATTAGCATTGCCATACCTGCAGTTACAAAAGAAAAAGGATCTCACTGCCATAGATTTTTGCAAGAGAATCAAGAACAAATGGCCTTCACAAATGCAATTCTAAATAACACCAGGGGTAATCACAGATTGAAATTAAATTTTACTGGCAAACTGTGACAAAATAAAGACTTTACTACAGATAGATCATAAAAGGAAGTAATTTTTTCAAGAAATTGGATATCCTTCAAAGATTCTGTCTCATGTCTCCCCTCTCTTTCAAAGAATCTGTGGAAAGAAAGAAATCAGAGAATATTTGCAGAAACAACACAGACCTACACAAAACTTTTTGACAATATCGTTTACCAAGCTATATCTTGGTGTAAACTGTCTAATATTTTTACTTCCTATAGATATATCTCCCTCATTGCAAATTGGGAAGGTCTTTTGTAAACATCATGGATTATACATCNAAAAAAAAAAAAAAAAAAAAAAAATGTCTCCCCTCTCCTTCATGATAGAATAGACCAGCATCAATTATCTGAGGTTGTAACACCGGCCAACTAGGGCAATGGCATAACAAATCAAAGTTGAACACTAATATGGGAGTTGCACTCATGTGTCAAGTCATGGCCATTTAAAAACATGTCAAGTTTTGTAATTACTTGCTTGGACTTAATTCTTTTGGACTGGAGCCCTTTTTTGTATAGCTATGGCCGTTTAAAAACATGTCCAGTTTTGTATACTTGCTTGGACTTATTCTTCTGGACTGGAACCCTTTTTTGTATAGCTATTCATTGTGGCTACTTTTTCGGGCTTCTCTTCTGTATGCCCCTCTTGTTTCTTTCATGTTTCACCATGAAAACATGGTTTCTTATAATAAAAATATATATATGTTTAAAAACAAAACCATGGATAGAAGTTAGCGGGATTNTTTTTTTTTTTTTTTTTTTTTTTTTTTTTTTTTTTTTTTTTTTTTTGTAAGGATGACAGTGCTATAACCAATAATTTGATCGTCACAGTTGAAAGTTTTGAAGTAACATCTGGTCTAAAGATAAATTGGGAAAAATCAGTGATTAATGAGATTCATTTGGAGGAATTTCGATTGGTCACACATGGCAATTGTCTACATGGTAAAATAAGTGCCTTGGTTTACACACACACACAAAACAAACAAACAAAACTGACCATGGACCTTTTGTCTCTCTCAAAAGATTCATTTGCGAAGAAAGCTTTAACTGAGTCCAGCCTTGTTTCTTGTACTCACATTCTATGCAGTGAACTTGCCACATGATGCCCAACAAAGGCACTTCCTAAAATTCCCCATCCGTTTGAAGTTAATTCATCAGATCCCCACAAATAACTTCATTATTTCAACCTAGTAATTGTAAAGATAACCAGATTCGTTGATCTAAAACATTAGTTTCCATAAATTGCATCAATGTTTTCAATTGGTCATTGATTTCTTTTCTCCAACGCTAATACTACTCAGCCCAAGAATCAAGCATCAGTGTATACTAACCCTACAGTGTCATTGATCAAACAAATTATCCCCCAACACTCAACACACACACACACACACACACAAAGAGAGAGAGAGAGAGAGAGAGAGAGAGAGAGAGAGAGAGAATATACAACTCACTTCCTTAAACATTCGTCATAAAAGCCATAAACCTGAGTGATCTGAGAACCAAAAAGGAGAGAAGATGAAATGGTGCAAGTTAATTCAAGTGTTTAACGTTATTTTGAACATCTAATTTAAATGAAACAAATCCCAAAAAACAAGACAAATCTAGTGTGTAAAATCATACCTGACGACTCTCATGATTTCCTCGTAGAATGGTAATCCGGTGAGGATAACGAACCTTTAGAGCCACTAATAACTGGAGGAGTATGGCAGACAACCATATATATTAGATCAAATATATCATCCAGCCAGAGCATATACGTCTTACATTATACATGATTTCTTATTAAAAAAATTATTACAAAATTCATGGCTTGGTATGGGATATATCGATGCCTTAACAGAATTATGAACTAGGAAAATCACATAAATCTGTTTTATGTGCTTACCGTGACAGTTTCAACAGAATAATATCCCCGGTCCACATAATCTCCCATAAACAGATAATTGGTGTCTGGACACTGTTACAATATTATGTAATGAGTTATATATTCAGACCTGATGCAGAGGATGCTCAAAAGAAGTCAACTCACAAAATATTTGTCTATAAGTAGAGAAGTAAGTAGAATTTTGAACAACAATCTTCCTTTTCTACTCGTAATTTTATTTTCACCAAAGATGAACCCTAAATAATTCAAGGTTTAAATTAGTTCCAAAACTTTCATTTTAACATTCAAATGTTTTGTGTTAGTCCCTAGCCGAGAAAACCTTATACAGTTAAAACATTGATTATGTCAAGTAATCATCAAAGAAGGAAAGATATCCTTTGGCCAAACTAGGTCAAAACACTCCTTCGGAACTAAAAGAAATGTGTAGAATTTTTAATCACGTGGAAGGAATTTTTAGGCTTTGTTAAAGTGAGCTACTTTTTTTGCTAATTGGAGTTCTCTTAAAATATAGTAATGCTTAAAAAATATAAAAAAAATAATAACTACCAAATTAGCTTTTTTAATTTCCCTTGGCTTTCAGGACAGTAATATATATCTTATCTTCATTCCATTTTTCAGCAGTAAAAAGAAAAATCTTTCTTGAAATAAAATTAATGAATTTTAAAATAGCATAACTTGTACCTTCCCTCCAATTAGGAAAAGTTCTGCAAGGTCATGAAATTGTCCATGAATATCTCCGCATATTGTAACTGGACTCTTCACAGGCTGAATGAGAAGAAAAAAAGAGGATTCCATGGATAAAAGAAGCACAAGAAGTCTGATATAGTAATCATGAAAAGTTGAAAACCAAATAATTATGTGCTACTCCTGCAATTTAAAATTGAAAGGGAATTTTGAAATGCTAGTATTCTACTATAAACTCAACTTCAATTCCTTTTGTCAGATGAGAAAAAGTTGTATAAATATATTTTTTATAAGAAAAAAATTGTATTAACAATAAAAATAACAAAGGGGAGGGGGGGCCTATGTAACAAAAAAATGTTGGTTATCAAAGGCAATGAGTAATAAAATGAAGAATAGTTGACCAAAATGTCTTGCTCCAAATGAATTGGTTATGAATTTGCATTCTAACTTCTCGAAAATTGAAATGATGCGAAAGATCGATGATGACCAACCATTACTACAAGGCCTGTATGATATAACTGCAATAAATAATAGAAACAATATATACAATACAGGCCACTGGTGCAGCATGAAGACAGAACTTGTGAACATGGAAGACCTCTAGTTTTAAGATGTGTATCTTCCACCGGTAAAAGGGCCCCAAATCAAGACACAAAAAGGAACATCATCATAGATGGATCATAGAATAAAAGGTTTGAAGGCACAAATGTAATACCTGTACATTGCTCTCATCCATTAGAACCTCTTTGGCTTTGTCACATAATGCCCTAACCTACTTCAACAAAGAAACCATGTTATTTTTATTTCCAAATGTGTCAAGAGTCAAAATCACCAAATTTGGGGCATGCCACAAGGTACAAAACCATGCTAAAGTCAATCAAAAGCTCGTGAAATATGACATCCTGTGCACCGCAAGCTATGGCGTCTCTCTAGAACTCCCTTCATAATCAATTTTTGTAATCACACCCGTTTAATTATTCTTGCTAAGGGGAGCGGCTTTCTATAATCTTCTCGAGTTTATTTAGGATTTCATATCCTCTTATAATGAACTATCCAGTGAGTAATTAATGAAGCGTGCATTCCAATTTCCAAGAAGAAGGGAATAATAAAATAAAGGCAATACATCTGGATTCAGGAAGGTATCATAAACATTGTTGAAACTCGTTTCTAAATTTAAATGAAAGATAACAAGACATCTAAATCTAAATGGCAAGAGCAATAAATAATGCTGTTAATTTAGTTACCCCTCCAGACCACTTGTTGAAATAGGCATATTACTGATATATACAAAAAGCACTGCTTCAAACATATCGAAATCTCCATACATCCTAGCACCAAACTCCATTTTCATGTCAACAACATGCCAATCGTGATGTCAAAAAAGAAATCCACTCCCACCATCATACCTAAATCTATCGTTGAGTGCCCGAAACACAAAACCAAAAATTTTCGACCCAATCAAACAGCAGCCTCCCAACTAGCTCCGCTCTTTCAATCCACAAGATTCAATCACCATCTTCTACTAAAGGCACCCAATCACAGTAGCAAGATCTCCCAGTAATGACGACCAGAAAACAAAGAAAAAGGGAGAGATAGACCCAAAGATTCAAAAATCAAACCCCCCATCTTCCACAGTTTCTTTTTTAGGTCAAGAAGCAAGAATCAGCCGAATCGAACCCTCAAAGAAACTAGAACAAAAGAAGATCAATCGATAAACGGAACCTGTTGCTCGGAGAGCGGCTTGCACTGCATGAGCTGCGAGATCTGCTCGTCGAGGCAGCTGTTGGCCTCGGACAACATCGAATCCGTGCCCATACCCGCACCCGAATGAGGCGGCCAATGTCTGAAGGTCCGGCAGGGACGTGAGACTCCACTGCAGCGACGGGCAGTGGNGAGAGAGAGAGAGAGAGAGAGAGAGAGAGAGAGAGAGATGGGGTGCGCGTGAGAGAGAGAGCGAGTGGGAGAGAAATGAGGTTGAATTATAGAAACCGGCAATGGCGAGGTGTGAGTGTGCGTGTGTTGTGATTGAGAATGACAATGGATTGAGTGGAGGGAAATTAATTATAATTTATATTTATATTTATAATTATAATTAAACGTAATTGATTCTATTCCGATGTGGGAACCTTCATGAAAGCTCACATGTTGACCACCAATCGGAAGACGCCACGTCAATGCCCTTAATCATTACAAATAAATAATTTCTTCAATTTTAACTTTATTACTATAAAAGCCAAAATTCATTCAAAATTCATTTTATAATACCTTTCTGATGGAGCTTTCTTTTCTTTTCTTTTTTTTTAATAAAAAGTAATTAAAATTCTAGCCTAATAATTGTATGAATTTATATTTTCTAAATACAAAAATAATTGCAAATACGTAAGCATTTTAAAGTTAAATATGAGCTTATTATTTTATTAATATTTTGAATATATCAGTGGTATATAATATATTAATCAACATTCGTACAAAATAAACACATGAATTTATTATCTTAGTTGTATTATCTTGGTTGTACTTTCCGTATATCGAAAGTATTTCGAACATCAATTAGCATTCCGTTGAGGTAAGGGTGCAAGAAATCAAGCTAAACTGACTCATTCAATTTGGTTTGGTTTAGATTATGACCACACAAATGGATTGAAAATGAGTCGTGATCCTTACCCTGCACGACTTATAGTCAATCTACGATCTCCATCAAGTTAATATCATTTTATGCCTATGCTTACTATCTTGTAGTTCAAGAACCAAACTTTTAACCTTTCGAACATATAGGTTCCTAAACTACTCAAGTTATATTATAATGCACTTCAACGAAGATTTGAACATCTAACATTTAGACAATTGTAAGGGCTTTTATGAAATGACTCCTGAAGTGTTTAAAAACATCTTCACTTAAAAGAACTTTTTATTTTTAAGCACTTGGAAGTCATTCCATATCGATCTCAAATATTTTAACAAAGTGAGATATGCTCGTGTTGGCAAGGGTTAGATTTTGGTTTAAATCTGCCCCCTTAGATTTGGACTTCCATCTAAGGGGATGATAGTTCTATTAGCGGATGCATCTATAACTGTTTCGCAAAACGCAAAATCATAACAAGGAGTTGGGAACCAAATTCTATTACCAGAGCAAGAAACAAGAAACAATGCATGCTTGTTTACGTATCTTGGACCAAAACATCACTTAATACTGAACTAATTAACATTGCTTCAAAACTTTGTGTTGTCCAACTTGTGTAGAAAATATAATTGATAGTACTGATAGAAAAGCAGAAACAAAGGTCACAACGCCTACGATTTTAGCATTAGATCGTTTACCTGCTGGTATCGACCATGTTAGGTCTGCCTTTGCATCATCACTTTGCAACTTAAATAAACAGCTCCTATTATGTGGCTTTTCCTGTATGCTACACTGCAAAAACAAGTCCGGAGCCTTCAATCTAACTTCGACATAACCGCTTTCATCTAATGGCTGCAGAACAGCAAGAAAATATGTTACGAGTCCATTTAAGCACGGAAACAACACGGCTCGAATATAGTGAAACATTAAGCTGAAAAAATCTAGGACATGAATTCGAACATGTTGTTACCGCATACATCTTTACAATTCATATTATTTTCATATATTTCAATGTTCTCATGCTACAATCGTCAGCTGTCAAATTTCTAAATGATTTAACATCAACTACAAGCAAATTTGAGGTCAATTAAGCTAAGCATTTGTGTGTTTTTCACTCTCAAAATGTGAGATCCCACGTCGGATGGGGAGAAGAACGAAGCATTATTTATAAAGGTATGAAAACCTCTCCCTAGTAGACGTGTTTTAAAAACTTAAGGGGAAGCCTGAAAGGGAAAGCCCAAAGAGGACAATATCTGCTAGCAGTGGGCTTAGGCCGTTATACAAAATGTTGTCACCAACAAAGTGTAAGAAACTTGTTCATGGTGGTTAACAAGGGTTTGACACGTGTCCAATGAATGTCAGACCCAGTATTCAATTTGTTCAATTAGTTTTTGATAGTGTCTATTGTGCTAAGCAAAAATCTAACACGTGTCCTCGTAAGTGTTGGAGTATAAACATGGATACGTTATCTGAACTTATATGAGATAAACTAACGCAAAGAACTTGTTAAATTACATTCTATCCAATGACGCCAGATCCTTCATAATGAACTTCAATAAAAACCATGTCACCTAGGATGATTATTCTAAAAGATACTTCAGGCTTACCGGATATCGTGAATGTAAAGGCAGATCAATG
Source organism: Cucurbita pepo subsp. pepo (assembly GCF_002806865.2). Classification (NCBI taxonomy): domain Eukaryota; kingdom Viridiplantae; phylum Streptophyta; class Magnoliopsida; order Cucurbitales; family Cucurbitaceae; genus Cucurbita; species Cucurbita pepo. The sequence continues at coordinate 740,045 of NC_036656.1, read as the reverse complement.
CTGAACTCAAGCAAATTCTTGTTGTGTGAAAAAATATTGAGACCAACGTCCTTGTGAACCTCGACAACAGAGAGGTTGGAGAGGACTGAAGGCAATTCCAAATTTGTATCTCCAAAAACGGCTACATCACTAAATACTGCAAAAAGAAGATAAAATAATAAGAAAAGAGTTGAACCTATTACATACATAGTGACAGCAATACCATTTGCTGCAAATTATGAAAAGAAACCAAGAGATATCAATATGTTTTACCAGCACGATGAAGAAGATGTTCCAATTCAAATGGGTCAGCAAAAACTCCCGATGGCAGTCGTTCGATGATAATAATCTTGCAATGGTGTGTGTGAACATGAGGTATGGGTTTTTTGATGTTGAATTTGATGGTCGATGAAAGTTGACGGTGAGAACCTTCGCCCTTAATCTTCAACAGGATCGAGAGACTTAGCACAGTATTTAGATCACATGGTAGAACTTGACATATGTTGACAGGAAGATCTTGCGTCAGGAAATCATCAAAAAGTGAATCAATGAAGCTTTCGTGCTTTCCGTAATACGATTCCATAATATACCTTCCAACCTGGCAAATTAAGTACAAGAGTAAGAAATGAAATACAAAAATAAGCTTGTGAAGATGAACAAAACCAGTGTCTTCAGAACATTTATGATGCTCTCCCACCAAAAAGACATCAAATAATATCAAAGACTTAATTCATCCCATTGACTTAGCTACATTTAAATTAAGAGGGACAAGATAAAAAAAAAATCACATTTTTTTATAAGGTCACAATCCAGAAACAGAGAGAGTGCAAAGTTATCTAAGCCATGAGTGCTTACAACAACAATAACAATTAAGTTTCTACTTAGTCTCAGACTCTGAAATAGGTTTTTAGGGATAATAACCACAGAGATTATAGCTATTTTCAAGATCATGCACTTTTACGTTTACTTATGCAATTTTCTGTCAGGATTGCGAAGTGCAAAAGCATTTCAATGAAGTTACCAAAACTATGGTTTGACAGGAATACAATGATTTTTCGGGGATGTTCTCTCCATTTTAGATCGCTTTTTGGATTTAATTTTATTTTATGCTTTGTTTTGGTGTAAGACTAAACATCCTTTTAGAGATTATAGCCATCATATTTGATCTAATTGGAGAACTCTTTTGTAATTAGCCTCTTGGAGCTAGGAGCCCACTAAGCTCCTAGTATTTCATTTATAGATGAAAATGTTTCTCCTCTCTAAAAAAATAAAAAAAAAACTTGCCGCTACACCTCCCGCTTTGTCAGGTATACTACGAAGAAAGACATGAATCGGTGGAAAATACCATTCCGACACAATATGAGGTGGGGTGGGCATCGGATTAGAAGGTATATAATTGTCAGGATCCCCCAAAACATTAGGAGCATAAAAATTCAAATGGAAAAAAAGATAGCAAAAGCTACCCAACCTACTACATCCACCAAAACTATGCTTTCCTGCAACAATGATTACTTTAAACTAAAATATTACTAACGTATTGAGGTGTCTTGTTGATTACTTGATGGTGCACAACATTCCAACAGAAAGATCAATGTAATGATCTCTCCCTTTTCAAGTTGCCAATGACTAATAGCACTCAGATTAACCCCTTTTGATAGTCCTCCAAGTATTATCAACTTATATCCAATCTTAAAACGAAGAATATGCTTTGCAACATTAAAGCCGAGTATATTTAATACTGTGACACAACGGATAATGGTGAAAATACTAGTTCACTGTGGGATGTATTCAAGAGGGCCTCCTCTCCAGTGGAAGCCTAACCTCTAAGTTAGCAGAAGGCCAATCCAAGACCCACAAGAGAGAACAAACGCTTTTGTTTAAACTTCACGATATTCATTACCTCCTCATCCTTTTTATTTATTTAAAAAAACGAGTATATCTTCTTTCCCAAGATTTATAAAAATTGCAGGAAATATATTGCTGGTCCAAATCTACAAGTATAACCAAATTGAGTACTCTTCCTATTCAACCTCCATGCTTTACTAACTAGCAAGTTGTATTCAAGAAGCATCAAAATGAGATGCAGTGAATCCTTTTTCAACTCATAATGCACGCATGATAAAACCCCAAACCCTTCCCGAAACAGCTTTAGGATCTGATTCAATATACATCCTTCCTACTTTTCATGTCAATTTGAGAATGAAAAGAAGAAAAAATCTTTAGGAAAAAGGATGTTAAAAAAAGAAAGACCACAATTTTTATACAAAAACTAGATGGAGCAAGAGTTCAGTATCACTGAGAGATAAAACCCAATGGAATAATTTTAACCTAAACCCAACATGTAACAGCTCTATATTAACACCAAAAAATAGCGAGATTTACTGGAACTAATATAGCACATGAAGAAGTCACAGCACATGAAGAAGTCACACATACAGTATTATAATTTGCACATAAAATCTAATAATTGCAAAATGATAAAGAGTCGAGGAACATGAATTACTAGGACTGACCTTACTAGCGTGTGAAATGCCATCAAGGCAAGAGCCAAATACAGGGTAGAATATAAATGAAATTCCCAACAACAAAGAAATATAAACAGGAATGCTTGGCTTGGCCTTCATCACATAACTGAAACAAAACAAGAAAAAAAATGTTATGGTTCGAATGCTTATCTGAAGGCCTATATAACATGTTCCGTAGTGGACGAACAAGAACAGGGGTCAATATTTTCCAGAATTATAGTATAATTCATACTGATTTGAGTATATCTGGCCAAAGTAGAAATCTTCTTTTGGATCTGTCTTGGATGTTCAAGCTTTGTAAGTAAAAGAAAAATGGTAACTTTTAACTTTTAGAAACTCTAGATAGGTTGTCTTCGATCAAGCCATCCTACCATAAGTGAATGTAGCTTCCATTTCCCACCCTGAAAACTAAAATCTTCTCCTTAAATTTTGGGCATCAAGCACTACAATTCACACGACGGCTGTAACAGCCCAAGCCCACCGCTAGCAGATATTGTCCGCTTTGAACCGTTACATATCGTCGTCAGCCTCACAGTTTTAAAACGCGTCTGCTAGGGAGATGTTTCCATACCCTTATAAGAAATGCATAGTTCCCCTCTGGGATCTCACAACGGCTATGAAACAAGCCATTTGAATCCGATCCCAACTTATGTTCATTGACTTTATGTCTTCTCAAAGGAACCTCCATAACCATCTTCACAGGAAGGCTTCATTTATTTTCTAGAGTTATCAATTAACCCTCTCTGTCCAATCTAAGAAGGTTAGTTTCCAGTTTAACCAAATGACTTCGCACCAGTTGGGCTCCTCCCAAGTAGAACAAACCAGCAAACATGTTTACTACCACGTGATCATTCTATTGGTCTACTTAATTTCCATATTAACAGGGACCATATGAGAAACCAATTTCAAATTTCAGAAACTAATTAAAAATCAATTCAAATTGTGGGCATCCAAAATCGATAGAAACCAAATTTAAATCTCAAGAACCAAATGTGTTAGTTTTTTAACCCCATGGACGTATTTTACAGATTTGGATTTCTGATTATAAGTTCCCTTTCTCTACATCTTTGTGTGCGATGAGCAAATTCGTATCCTGACAAGGCACTAGATAAGCAACGATGCATTCTAGAATTAAAAGGCGGGAAAATAGAATTTTTGTATTCAGTCAAAGCACAGTTTAATTCAGTGGAAATTAAAGTTTTCAGAGAAGAAATGGAACTCACACTCCACCGGCAACTAGAAATTTGCAGGTGCTAAGCAGAGTATAACAGGATGCTTCGACGTTGCAAGCTTCGCCTCCTCAGCCAAGTTTACGATCGTGGAAACAGCCGATTCACTTCGTTCGTCGTCCTCTGAGATCGAGGGAAGATGACGTGGATAGGGTGGGGGTGTGGAGAGGAATAAACCAATATTGTTTATAATCATACCAATATATTTATTTTTTATTTTTATTTTACAATTTACTTATTAAACTGAAAAAAAAAAAAATATATATATATATATATATATATATATATATATACTACTGGTAGCTTTAGCCCAGATGTCTTTAGAAGCTGACTTTCAAAAGCTTTTTCAAGGAGTCGCCTTCATCGGTTCGACATCTTCTCCTTCCATCGAAGAAGAAGATTCAATATACGACCTCAATGATCCATTATTGGATTTCCAACCACCAGGTGTCTTATTGTCACCGGCAATCCGTCTTTAAGCTATTTAAAATAAAATAAAAAAACTTATGCTTTCCACGGTAAATTATTACTTTTTACTACTTATGCTTTCCGTGGTAAAAACTCTTATGTTTTCCGTCGTAAAACGAAGGAAAATCACAACGAATGAACACAAAATAGCAGAGAACAACGATCGATGAACATGTCGGTGGCCAAGAATAGAGGAGACGGTAAAAAAAGAGTGAAACGTACAAATAAAAAAAAATCATTATAATATAAACACGTGTACATATACGACTTCCATTATAATATATAGACGTAATATAAAATAATAATCTTCAACCATTAATAAATTTACCACAGTAATTAATTTGAAAACTAATAATTTTCAAGAACATTAAAACTAATTTCTGAATTAATATTATTTTAATCTTCAAAAATCAATATATAAATAATTAAATTATGTTAATAAAGTAGCATGGTTATATAAATAAACTAGAAAAGGTTAAAAAACCATTTTTTTTTTTCAGTTTAATAAGTAAATTGTAAAATAAAAAAATAAAAAATAAATAAAAGAAAGAGGAAAACCTATCTCCTTCACTGTGCTCCACGGTTTTTCTTCTTCTTCTTCTTCACGCCGTCGTTAGTGCCGCCGCCGTCTCTCCCGTTCACTGCTGCCGTCGTCGTCGTCTTCGTCGTCTTTCTTCCGTTCGTGCTGCCACAGACTCCCTCCTAGTGGTCTGTACTGACTCTCTACTCTCTCGTTCATACTGGTATTCTCCTAATCTCCATCTGTCTTTCTTCTCACTCGAAAACCGCAGTTTGGACCTTGTCTAATGAATGAATGGAGAAGTTGTTTGATTCTTTTTTTAATTGACCATAGCCGAATAGCAACGAAAAAAACAGCTAGGACGTGATCTGTATATTTCTTCTTAAAATTGAAGTTCGCTCCCTCTATTAACCAATTATACTTTGAATTTGTGGAAGTAAGAGAATGAAGCTAGACATTTTATTTTACTGGAATACGAATCATTCACTGTGAGCTGATTAAAAACATGAGTCCAGACATATTTTTCAGTTATTCATAGGAGTAATCATTCAGTTATATGTTAATGAAATAATTACTGTGTTCTATGAATGTGGATCATTTTTTATAAATTAAGACAAAAGGTAGCTGATAAGGAATCAACCCAGGGAAACTCTAATACCAGAGAAAGTTCTAGTACCAAATGATGAGGAATCATTACTAGGGAAGTAAGATTCGGATTACCTTGTTGATCGAATATCTCATGGTAAGAATACTTGTTTGAGATTCGAATCACTCCACAAGTAAAGTCGATCATGTCGAGCTTGAATGATTCTAAACATGCAATCTAAACTATATAGAATTGCAAATAAACTTAGTCATTGGCTAAAGGAAAGCATAAATGCTCATTTTACTACATTTTCTAAGTTTCCTTTACCAAAGACAACATACATGGCTTTATATAGGATGAGGCATTCCAAGAGTTGTAACTTTCATATTTTATGACCATAATTAGTTACTTTGTATACTTTATGATCATAATTAGCCACTATGTAAATAAGCCTTAAAATACACTAAAGAAACACCATAACTCTAAATTATCATCCACCCAAAATTTGTAACCGTATAAGAATAAATGAAGCTTTATTCTTCTTTAATGTGGCATGAATTGCAACATCTTGTGATAATTTGAACAACATTTTCTTCACATCTTCTTTGAAGTTTATATTGCATGATTGATGTCTCGGTTCATAACATCAGCAGTTTATGATGATACTTAATTTGTTCTTTGTTCTCATTCGGGTTGCTATGTCTCTATCTTTATTGTTGGATTTTTTTTTTAACATTCCCCATTCTCTGGCTTTGTTTCAGTGATCATATGGCTGATAATAAAGGTATCATCATTAGCACCTCAGAAGCAAGTTTAAACAACTTTAAAATCACAAAGGGGGATAGACTCATATTAAGGGGTCTGAAGTTTCACGGTTATCATGGAGTTCACCTTAAAGAAAAGGAAATGGGACAAACGTTTTTGGTGGATGTGGATGCTTGGTTGGATCTCCGGGCAGCTGGAAAATCTGATGACTTGAATGATACTGTAAGCTACACTGCAATTTATCGGTGAGTACTTTGTGTTAAGCCTCTTTCTGTAAGATTTCTAATATGATTCAATGGACTGGTGTGTATTACTATACGTCTGTTATCTGCATTGTGTGTGTTATCTATAGTCTTGCAATTATTTGATCACTCCTCTTTCATATTTCTTAATGAAAGCATGGTTTCTTCTTATTATTATTTTTTTAAAAAACAATTATTTGATTAACTTCTATATTCGTCCTTGAAGTTTGGCGACGGTGGCTTTAGGAGGTAGGAAGCAGGCTATTTATATTTGTAGGCTATACAATATGGTAAATTAAAGTGACCATCCAAACACTTGAATCATGGTCTTTCTATAGTCATGGCAAATAAAAGATGTCATTTACATGTGATTGGGAATGCTTACAAGCTCTTTCTATTGTTTTCATAAATTTACTTAGCTCAAACATCAATCTTTGGAATGTCCAAGAATTAGCTGGGAAAAAACTTGCAACTCAAGATGCTCTCTCTCTCCCCTCCCCGACCCCATAAACACTAATTTCGGCTGCCATTAATCACCAGCAACAACCCCTCCCTGAATGGAGTCACTCTAAGTGTTCCATTTCCATTTATCGGATCTTTTCTTTGTCTTTCTATGAGGAATCTCATGGAAGTTGAACCTTGATCAAAGAGATTGGTCGTGCTTCTTCCCAAGTTGAATTTCATGGAAGGCGAAAATAACACACTTTCTGTTCTAGACTGATTCTTAGTCGCCAATGAAAGTTGGGACTGCACAATTGTGAAGGGTTGAGCGTACCACTTTGGACCACTATCCTCTATCCTTGAATTTTGGAAATATCTCCTGGGGACCATGTCTTTGCGTTTGAAAGTTCTTGGCTAAACCATAAAGATTTCAATTTGAATTGGGAAATCGTGTGGAACTGGAATCAACAATCGAACATAAGATGGCCCGAACATGTGTTCATGATAAAACACAAGGGTCTAAAACCAATGCTACGAACTTGGAATCTTTCTCAAAGATCGAAGGCTTAACAAATCCAATCTTTGGTCGATCGAATAAAAGGTCAGTACAGAAGGGAGGATAATGGGTTTTTAACCCCTGACCAGCGAGCTACAAGGCAGTATTTAAGAGAGAGAATAGATACCAGAATTAACTGCTTTGGATTCTACATGTTGGAGGAAGCGTTGTAAACTTTAATGGCTCAAAGAAGGGATGATGATAATACAAAGTTCTCTCATCATTTATTGGCGGCTAAAAAAGGCAAGAATTCAATTACTGAGGTGTTTTCTAAAGAAAGGGGTTAGCTTGCTTTCAGCTAATGAGATTGAGAATGAATTTATCGACTTCTTTCAGAAATTGTATACGGAAGACAATAAATTCAGATTTCTTCCTACAAATATTTATTGGATCCCGATGAATTAGTCTCAAGCCTTAAATCTTGAATGATGCCTTTCAGAAGAGGAAGTCCTGCATGCTGTGAATTCCTTGGGTTCAAGTAAGTCTCTTGGCCCCGATCGATTTACCGTGGCAAGAGAGGCTTACTTGCATAGAATCTTAATGCTCGCAACACAACTAATATTTGTTTTTGTTTCACTTATTTCATTTTATTAAAGTCGGTTTTTATGAGAACTTTTAAGTTACTCATTGTTTAGCTCCTTCCATGGCAAGAGAGGCTTGTTGTAAAAGAATGAGGGGATTTCGAACCTCATCTTTTCTTGCATAGTTGGATTCTATCATTCTATGTTAACGTTCCCAACACGAGGATAGCTCAATTGGTTAAGAACCCTCACATGTAAAAAATACCGTGTTAATGCTTTCTTGGATGTTATTAGTCGATGTTATGGTTCACTTTATGCAATCTAATGGACAATAACCAATAGCATATACTATTATTCTTAACGCTCCCAACATGAGTATGGCTCAATTGGTTAAAAACCCTCACATGTAAAAAGAAAATGTAAAAAGAAAATGCCGTGTTAATGCTTTCTTAGATGTTATTAGTGGATGTTATGATTCACTTTATGCAATCTAATGGACAATGAACTTCAACCAATAGCATATAATCTAATGGACAATGAACTTCAACCAATAGCATATACTATTATGGATGTTGTTTCTGATAGGTTTTTTAATGTTGAACAACAGCATAGCGAGGGAAGTTTTGACTGGACCATCACATGATCTTCTGGAATCAGTTGCAGAGGAAATTTCTTCAAAAATAATGATCGAGTACCATCGAATAACCGCCGTTCGAGTGAAAATTGCGAAGCCTGATGTCGTTGTTGGTGGACCAATTGACTACTTGGGTATTGAGATTTTTAGAAGTAGAGATAAAGATGTGACAATCTAATGTGCTTGTTTGATCAAACAAATTCTGTATGAAAAGTAAAACAAAGTTCTATTATGATCATTTGTATTTTAGTTCTATTTTACATTGGGATGCTAAGGAATTTCGTTTCCAGTAATTTTGTGGGCTATTCCATACACGTTTTTCTGATACTTTTTACTGAACTTAAATTGTGTGTTTATTCTTTAAGTTTGTTTAGAAAATACTATTCTCTTGGTCCTTAAGGGATAAAAAAATGAAGTTTGAAAGATTAGCGGAGATGAATCGAAGTGACGACTCGAGCACTTTTCACGACAAGGTGTTTCACTAATAGCTCTACTCGAGGAAGAACGAGCTAGAAAAAGAAGCTGATTATCGGAGATGAATTGAAGCGATGACTCAAGCACTTTCCACAACAAGGCGTTTCACTAGTATATCTCTACTTGGGAAAAAACGAGCATGTCGTAGAAAAAGAAGCTTAGCTAACAACCTTGTTCGATGAATTATCGATCGTCGACGAGACTTTATTGTTTTCCTTTACTCATTTTTTGTGCTATATATGTGTAGTTTAATGCTTCTTTCAACTTGTTCCGGTAGTTAAAAATCTTGTGTGATTTTAATTGTTTGACATTGTTAATTCTCTTTATTGTTTAATTGTTTGTGAAAATTCATCTTGAAATATTTTAAATACACCTATAAATCACATGTTTTAATATCCTTTAAACACCTCGATGCGTCACACTTCTCTATAATTTTTCCTCTTAAGCATGTTTCTTAAATGCATTAGAATTCTATGTGTAAATGAATTTTTAGTAAGCTTATCAGCACTAGTTAAATGAACTAAGAATGCTTGAATCACCTATGCCCGAGATTCAGATCAAGCATTACTCCAAGCTTCGCAAGAGTAAAAACTATCCTCATAGACCAACCCGAATCATTGTAGCATGTTTTGTCTTCACTCACATGCATCCTAAGAAAATTCTTAGGAAGCCACCCAACATAGAATTGCATTCATGTACCCTTTCGAGTGTCACATGCTCACCAGCTTCCGCGTTTGTGCATATCCGAACCATATCTCACTGGGAGAGATACCTCTCTAATATCATTTGTGATGATCTATGCTCACGATGAGAATTTAGATTCGGCACATATGTGCTCTGACATTCCCCTGCATCCTCTGCGACATGGTCTACCTACTCCTCGTCTTTTTAAGAGTGAAAATTATCCCCATAGAATTTCACTGTTTATTTCTTATTTTGAAAAATAGATTCGGCACCTTGTTTATTTAAATAAATTAATTAATTTAAAGTGAGTGATACGTTGGAATCGATTAATAGTGGTGAAATTTCATTAAACACGAGTGATTTTTCATAGAGATGTTCAAAAGAGTTTGTGACTTGAAAAAACCAATCTACCCCAACTCAACGCTGCATTGGACGATCAACTTATTTAGATCGGGTTGAGTTTAAAGAAATGAATAATTCAAGAATTAAATTGATTTATGTGCTCTAAATTAATTTGTATTCAACCAAAATTAATTATTGATAAATGAATACATTTTTATTTCGTTGGTTCAATTCAATATACATATATTTCCTTTTATTCTATTTTATTTCATAATTATTTTTCAATTTTTTAGTCAAGTGACTTCTAAAAACAAGCTTTTAAATGTTCGAAACTTATATTTTTTCATAATCTTAATTTACCTTTTCAAATAAATAAATAAACGTCTTATAAATTAATTTTTTAATCTTATTCAAAACAAAAATTTAAATAGATGACCGAATTACACGAATGAACCGAACCCATATATTTTTTTTTTATGAGTTTGATTGAATTCATTATTTAATAAGACTGTTTGAGATGAAAAAATTTACAACTCTAACAATTAAATTGGGTATAAAAATTTCAACCCGACTCTAGTTTTTTGTTTCATCGTCTTCTTCTATATTCCTTACTCAGATATAATTACGTGTAAAATTTATTTTCAAAGTTTGTTAATATTTTGGGGAAAATAATTATATTAACTTATAAATTAAAATTCAGAAATATAAATAAAAATTTAAGAAAAAAATTGATTTTATGGGGTGAAATTTAGGGGTATATAAATTAATTAAAAATAATATAATTATGGAAAGAAGTATTAAAAAAAAAAAAAATAAAAAAACACATAAAATAAAAGAAAGCGGAAACCCTTCTCTTAAACCCTTTTTTTCCGCCCACTCGCAGCTGCTCGACGCCTCCGACTTCTTTTCCTTCGCGTCGTCTCCTCCTCTCCTTTTTGGCAGCTCAGTGTGGCCGCCTCCCTCTGTTTGAGCGCCGCCGCTTCTCTCTGTTTGAGTGCCGCCGCAGACTCTCTCCTTGGCTTTGTGCTGGTTTTGTACTCTCTTTCAGCTGGTATTCTTCCTATCTCCATTAATGTCTTTCTTCTCACTTATAAACACTGATTAGAACTTGTTTATTGAAAGAATGGAAGAGCTTTTTTTTATTTTTCTTTCTTGTTTTTTAAAGAAAAGAGCCGGATAGCAACGAAAGAAAGGAAACAAAAGAGAAAATAATCTGGCTGCAAATTGGAACCTTTTGAATGCATTGTTATTTGTTGCATATTTCTTTCAATTGAGGCTTTGATAATCTGTATATATGTTTGGTCTCTGTTGAAAGTTTCCTTGTATATGTGGCCATGAATTTTCCAAAATCTCCTTTTTTTTTTGTTTATTGATTAGAGAATCAGTCGAAGTAATCTATTTGTAGCTTATAGTTAGGATGTAGAAAACGTGTATTTTTTTCATAATTGAATTTTTTCTTCTTCAGATTAACCAATACATTCGCCAATGATACTTTGAATTTATTGGAAATAAGAGCCCTTTCAACTATTACCGAATTTGCATTGTGAAGATGGCGCCGCCTTCAAAAAAACCAGTGGATGGCGCAAAGTTCAACAAGAAACCAGTGGATGGCGTAAAGTTCAACAAGCATTCCAAGATGTCATTCAAGTCGAAGAAAAAAACGAGTGATGTAGCTAAAACCGAAGCCTTGTCGTTGCAGATTGAAGATGATGTTCCTGACTTTCCTAGAGGTGCGCTTGGACTCTGCGATTTTCCAGAAGTTTCGTAATGGGATATGGCTGTTTATTATTATTCTTTTTTTCGGGTTCTAATGGAAACATGATCAGTTGGAAAGTTAATTTTCGTTAATGCTTCAAGATTCTCTTCAGATGAAAGGGGATTGATGTTCCAGATAAGAATAGCATGGTAGTTTTGGTTTGGTTTGGTTATCTTCAACAATGATTCTAATTTGAAGGAAGTCGCTGAAAATAAAATATATGACTTCATAATCATATCGGGGCACTTAAATTTAACAGTTATTGTGTTAGCTACTTTCTAATGTCTCACTCTCACTGAGTTATTTCAAATTTCAGGCGGAAGAGGTTCTTCAGGCCAACAAAATCGTGATAAAGAACGTCCTCAAGGAGATAAGGAGTTTCAGAATGATTATCCGAAGATGACAACAAAAAGAGGAAAGATGAGAAGAAAGCATTCCTCAAATGAGGATGATTTGGACTCTCTGTTGAACAGTGGTGTAGTGGGAAACCTTCCTAAATATGCCAATAAGATAACTTTGAAGGTATGTCCTGTAACAGTTTAGTTTGCTATATCAATGGAGGGGGGAAGCCTTTATAGATAATAGACTATTATTAGATATAATTGTGAGCTGACTATTTTTTTTTTCTATTATTTATATTATTCTTATTTATTTTTTCTGGATAAATTAACTGATTATTTTTATCAACTCTTGCTCACTTGCATTTTCTGGTTGATACTATTTCCTTTTGTTCGAAGAGGATAGTGTCTTATTAACCTCAATAGTATTTTGCAAATCTTTCATTCTATTGCTAGTCTTGGAATTAATTGGTGAGAATATTAATTTTGATCTCGATAAGCTTTATAGGTGGCTCATCTGGTGGTGTAGAGATGTTCTTATGACTCGAGGAATTTTTTTGGACATAATTCTAGATGAAAATTTCTTTTTGGAATTTGTGTCAAAAAAACTTTCGAAATGCCTTTCATCATGGAAGGATGTGCGGAGATGTTGAAAAGCATATAGATGAGGCTCCAGTTTATCCACCTTTTCAGCTGCCTCTGTCTTCCTCTGTTATGTCAATTTTTGTTTGGCTTCTTTTTTGGACCATTCTTTTTTATGCCTTTTTTGTATTCGTTCATTTTCTCCCTGGAAGCCCATTTTTCAATGAAAAGTTTTATTTAAAATGCTGCTGTTTTTTGTTTCATCTTGGAGATTTGTTCACGGTTCATTTTGTTTCTCTTTCTTTTATTTGTGCTGTTTGGATACGTTTTTTGGAGTATCTTTGGCTTTTGTAGGTGTGTTTCCCATGTAATTTCATTCTTCCCCAGTGAAATTTTTAGGTTTCCATTAAAAAAAAGAAGTTGGTCAAACTCATTTCCTATGATATTCTTCTGTTGTTATTGTGAAAACTTTCATTAATTAAGTTACTCCTGCTAAATTTCTTTTGAATATGGCGTCTCCTATCTTTTCCTGACTATTGGCGCATGTTAAATGTTCATTCTCGATTATTTATTTTCAGAATATAAGTCCAAGAATGAAATTTTGGGGAGTTGTTGCTGAAGTAAATAAGAAGGATCTTGTAATTAATCTACCTGGGGGCTTACGTGGATTAGTGTCTGCTGCTGATGCTTTTGATCCAATTTTGGAAAAAGAAATGGAGGTAGGATTTACACATTTCCCGAGGAGTTACATTGCAATCAAACTGTTACTGTTGGTGTTGGACTGAATCCTCAGCCATTCATATTTTTTTCTTACTAGGATCCAGAGCATAGTTTACTTCCTGTCATGTTCCATGTTGGGCAACTGGTTCCATGTGTTGTGCTGCAAGTAGATGATGACAAGAAAGAATCAGGGAAGAGAAAGATCTGGCTTTCATTACGTTTATCTATATTGTACAAAGACTTCTCATTGGACCTTCTTCAAGAAGGAATGGTAAATGAATTTCAATTCATTAGTTATGGTCCTTTTTCTTGCTTTGTTTCAATCAATGTCTTTAGTATTATTCATATTCTTGGTTTTTCTTATCTAAAAAAAGTACTAATTTTTTTTTAGCAGTATCGGTTCATGCAATGTGTTATGTATTTTTAACCCCTTTAGAAAATTATGGACGTTGTGATATAGACTTCAAAAATCAATTATTGTCTAAACTTCAACATGTTCCTTGTTGAGTAAGATCTCAACGTTCTTGTTCCCTTTCTAATCTTGGTTTCTTTTTTTATTATTAACTTTTTTAATAAGAAACCTGAGATGTACTCATCTTGGTTTCTGTCCTGTGAATCCATTGATAATATCAAATTATGCAATTGTCTAATAAGTATCTATATATGACTACTCTTTCAGGTTCTGACATCATATGTGAAAAGCATTGAAGATCATGGCTACATTCTTCATTTTGGTTTGACTTCCTTCACCGGGTTTTTGCCAAAAACCAAACTCTCTGGTAAGAAGTCCTTGTGTTGTTAAGATGATGACACAATAGTGATCTCTTCATGATGATAGTAATACTAATATCCCATTCTTGTATGGAAAATATTTCTTAATTATGTTCACATTGTATATATGGGTGCTAACATATCTCTAGCACATGTTTTCATGATTTTGAATGTTTACAATGTAGTTAGTTCCTACTAGTCTCCATCGTCTAGGTTCTCTTTGTTTTGTTGATGCTTTTCCTCTATTTCTTCATTCTTCCCACCTGTTTTGTAATTTCGTCTCCTAAACGAAATGTAGGTCCACTTTTTCTCATAAAAAAAGATAATACCTCATAAATAGTCCCTATGGTATGTTAAATACTCGTAAATAATTCATAGTTTCAAAGTTTTTATCCAACCATGGTAATGAATTCTAACTTTCTCCAAACTAAAGGTTTAATTTTATTTAACATATTTTATGTTTTAATTTTCAATATTACATTAGTATATGTGTTCTTAATTATAACCAGCACAATGCCTTTTACAATTTGTGATTGTGTTTGCTTCTTGAACAAATCTTGGGTTTTTGCAGATCAACCTGGGAATGAATTGCATGTTGGTCAAATTCTTCAGTGTGTTGTTAGAAGCATTGACAAAACTCGTAAAGTAGTTTATTTGAGTTCTGATCAAGATACTGTGTCCAGCAGTGTGGTAATATCCATGTGTATATGCCTTCTTCATTTTTTCTTTTCTGTCTGCAAGTTCCCTTCATCATTGTAATTGTTATAATTCATAAATATTACAGGCGAAGGATCTAAAAGGTATTTCAATTGACCTTCTCATCCCTGGCATGATGGTTAGCGCACGTGTACAATCGACCCTTGAAAATGGGTTATTGCTATCCTTTCTGACTTATTTTAATGGAACTGTGAGTTATTATCTATTTACCTTATTGCTTGTTGCAACATATCAATACATTTATGATCTTAATACAACCATTATTCTTCTTGCCACTCGAGTACAGCTTAGTGGTTAAGGCACCTATGTCTTCCCAATGTTCAATACCTCACCCCTATTTTGAACTTAAAAAAAAAAAAATACTATTCTTCTTCATTTATTCAAATGTCCACCATTTATTTATTGCTTTTTTTTATATGCATTTTTTTTTTCAGGTCGATATGTTTCATTTGCAAAACAGTTTTCATTCTTCAAATTGGAAAGCTCATTACAACCAGAACATGAAGGTGCCACGTGAAATTATTTGCTAAATATTTAATTTGTTGTTACATTTTATTTCACAAATCTTTACTATGATGCCAAATTCGTGTCCTATCATGGATTTTCTCTAATTTGTTGCTATAGATTCAGTACTTATGTTAAAAGTAACCACAGCGTATCTACCATTTTTTCAAAAATCAATTTCTATTTAACGAATTTTGTTTTACATTAATATTCTTATATAGGTCAATGCTCGGATATTATTTATTGATCCTTCAACTAGAGCTGTGGGATTGACCCTGATTCCTCATCTCGTTCAGAACAAGGCTGCACCTCCAGTAAGTTACCTGTTTTAATGTCTGAAGAATCAACAAGTGAATTAGTTAGAGCTAGAAGTTGACTGATATTAAATTATTGGTTACGTTCAAATGCCTCCTCTTATTGGGTGTTTATTCTTAAGGAGCTTATATGTTTCTTCATTAACTTTCCTTCAGCTCTCAGTTGATTGCCTCCCTTTATTTTTTTATCTTTCCATATTTGAATTTTTTTTGACGGTATATTAGTAATTTGTTTGAGTGGGAAGGAGAAAGGTTAACATTCTACGCCGCTTATTTTTAACAAACTGCCACGACAACTTCTCTAGTCAATTACTAATATACCCTTAAAACCCTAACGATGTTCCTATTAGTTTTTCTTTTTTGGTTGAGGCTCCTTTTGTTTTGTGCGGGTCTTTTTCAGGTCCATTTGTATATTTTTTTCACTTTCCTCAATAGAAGTTTGTTTTTTATGAACCTGGAATAAGGCGAGCTGATTCTGTGTGACAGTACACAACTGCACTTTTATTAGCTAACCTTCTAGCTAAGAGCTTGTATGTGAATAAGTGAATATAGTTTTCACTTAAGCAAGCATTAGAGAATAATAAAAACATCATTTACATTATCCCAAGACAGTTTTTGCTTCTTCCATCCTAGAAATTTCTGATTTATGCTTCAAGAACGATTGATTTATCACTCATGACACTCTCAACCTCCAGTAAAATCTCCTTCTCCTCGATTGGATGCTCAAACAGATCCTTATTATTAGATTTGATGGGCTCCCAATCTAAAGCCTTGAGGGAATTGCTTCAACTCTGGATAAAACCTCAAGATTTCAGATTCCACTTTAGATTTTGTACTACTGTTGCCTTTATATACTCTAGATATAATAGTTTCTTATAAATTTTTTGTCCATGTTTGCTCGGTTTTGAGTGGAATCCCTGTTTACTATTTGCCTCTTTAGAGCTCCTTGTTATGTGCTTTGGAGTTGTGAGAAGCATATGAGAGTTTTTTCATGGAAGGAAGTTAGTGTGGGGAGAGGTGCACATCTAGTAAGTTGGAGGTGGGTGGGGAAGGCGGTGAACCTTGGGGTGTTAGAATTAGGGAATTTAAAGCTAGTAATAAAGACCTTTTGGCTAAACGGCTTCGGCAGTTTCCTCTTGAGTCTATTACCCTTTGGTTTAGGATTATAGTGAGCAGATACGGTCCTCGACCTACTGTTTGGATGACAGGTAGGGTCAAAGGCACTTATAGAAATTTGTGGTAAGAGATATCGAATGAGCTCTTTTCTTTTTCTCACTTGGTCCATTGTTCTGTGGGTGGTGGGAAGGAAACGTAGTTTGGGAAGCCAAGTGGGTGGGGAATAGAATCCTTTGCATTACGTTTCTCCACTTGCCTACATGGGAAATCACTTTGTGGCTCATATCTTTATTTTTCTGGGAGCTCTCATTCTTTACTGATTGGTTTCCACTACTCGTGGTTTGGTAGGGAAACGAAAGATGTCATGGCTTGTTTATCATTCATTGGAGAGTTTGAGATTAGATCGGGATGAAGGGATATTCGCTTTTGGGGCCTAGAGCCCCAACTGTACTGGGGGATTTCTTGTAGTTTTCCCTTTTGTTGTTTGTTCAACCCTTCTCCCTTTAGTGGGTTGGTCTTCTCATCTACGTGGAAGGATAAAATTATAAAGAAGGTTAAATCTTTTGCTTGGCGGACTATCCACTTAAGATCGTATACCACAGATTGATTTTTTAGGAAGTTGTCCTCTTTGATAGGGTTGTTTTGTTGCATTCTTTGTGGAATAAGAAGGCTTGGACCACATCTTCTGGGGTTGTGATTTCACTTGGTCTGTTTGGAGTTACTATTAGGACGTGTTTAACTTTTAGGTTGCATGACATCTAGTTTAGGGAGATGCTTGAGGAGTTCCTTCTCCTTTTCTCATTTCGTGAGAAGGAAAAGATTTTGTGGTAAGCTGGGGTTTGTGTTGTTGTGGGTAAAAAGGAACAATTAGACTTTAATAGGAGTGGAGAGAGACCCTTGTGATGTCTAGCCCCTCGTTGGGTTCTACATTTCTCTTTGGGTGCCTTTTTTTAATTATCGTTTGTCGTTACATGAGAAGGAAAGTATTTTTATGGTAAGTTGGGGTTTGTGTGATGTTGTGGGTAAAAAGGTACAATTAGACTTTTATAGGAGTGGAGAGGGGTCGTTGTGATGTCCCTCATTAAGTTCTATATTTCTTTTTGGGCACCGGTAACGATTTTCTTGGTAATTATTGTTTGGTCTCATTTTACTTGATTAGAGTCCCGTTTTGGCTGGACTTCCTTTTGTAGGTTTTTTGTTTGTTGTTTGGATTCCCGTATTCTTTCATCTCTTTTGTCAATGATAGTTTGGATCCTTCATTAATTTTTTTCCTTGCCTCTCTCTCACCATAGGGGTTTTTTCATCTTCTATTCTTGTAAAGAATTTCACAGTCCATTCTCTGTCAATTTGCCCCCATTTCTCGATGTTATACTCTAGTAACTTTTTGTAAGTATTCTTCTTTTGATATTCAAGTCTAGTGGAAAAATTCTTCGAACTTCTCTTCAATTAGTGACATATTTCGGTCCTCCATTGTAACCCTCTTTTCATTCACTTTTCCACCCAACAATTTTTTTTTTCTTTTTGCTCCCAAAAGAAAATCCCAAAACTTTCAACAGACTGGCATCTAAGTGTTCTAATTAATCTTAATAGTTATCTACATTAGTATGTCTTGTACTAAAGAATTTTCTAATGTGTACATTTGGTTCCTCCTTTTTAGCTTACGGCCCCTCATTTCTAAGGCCTTTTAGGTTGTTCTCCTTCTTTTGTTCAGAACTGTTGTATATCAGAAACTCTGAAAATAGTATCTTTGATTTAGTTTTCACCGAGTGGTCCAGATTGCAGAAACATGGAGGCAGACACTGGAGATTATTGAGTTAGTTGACAAGTTCATATTGCCATTACTTTTGTTAATGGCAGTGGTTCTCAGAATTAAATTGATTCTGATTTTGTTCCTTTACATGTGATTGTTCAGTGAATTAAGTTTATTTTATTTTATTTATTAATCAGAAATAAATTGTATTGATGTATGAAATTTCCAAAAAGAAGGGAAAATAAGTAACATGATTCAAACAAATAGCATCATTCTGTCTTGTAAATTTCTCTACTCTCCTTGTGCACTTCTCTGTGTATACTCCCAGATCAGGTCGTTCGTAACCATGCAAAACAGACCATATTCTCCGGAGGCAGTCTTTTTGGCCAAATACATTTACAGTTTGTTACTACTGAAATTTGTGAATTTATTCTCTCTTATTTTCAATGTAGCATGTGAGAATTGGTGATATATATGATTCTGCAAAAGTCGTTAGGGTCGATAGGGGATCGGGCCTGCTTCTTGAAGTAACCTCTTCTCCGGAGTCAACACCAACATTTGTTAGTGTAAGTTTCTTTAGTTTCTATTGGCGTGTAATACTATTAATGACTTCTTTAGTTAATTAGTTCATATTTTCTGTAGGTATCTGATATGGCTGAAGATGCTGTGAAAAAGACTGGAAAGAAGTTTAAAGAGGGGAGTCATGTTCGTGTTCGTATTCTTGGCTTCAGACATTTGGAAGGACTTGCCATTGGGACTTTGAAGGTGTCGTCCCTGATTAACTTTATGAAAATCAAACATCATTAATATGATATTAATAAAGCACTAGGTTGTAACCTTACATTGGAAATTGGTGCAAGAGAATGAGGAGGTGAAACATGGTCTAGGGAATAAAATCAGTTAAGCTGTAGCTGCTTTTAAAATCAGTTAAACATGGTCTAGGTGAAACATGGAAAGAAGTCTAAGGTCCGACTCTGAAACACATATTAGTCAATACAAACTTGGTCAGTTCAAATATAAGTAAACTACTTGACCATATTCCAAATAATGTCTTTTTTTTCTTGTTTTAAAGAAAATTCATTGGAGCACTTATTCAAGTTATGATTCTTAAGACATTTTATCTTGAATAAGTGCTCCAAAGAATTTTGATTTCAAAAGATGAAAGGAAAAACAAGGGCATATAAAAAACAAGCCCAACAAAAAACATCCTATAAAAGCTACAGAAAGGGACTTCAATCCAACAAAAACAAACCAAGATCATTTAATCCTAGAAGCTTTATATCCATCAACTTGAACTTCAACAAGATTCCTTGCTGATATATTTTTATGATCAAAGGATATTATAGTTGGTATAACTTTTTTCAAGGTTTTGCCTTATCTTTTAAAAATTATTCAAGGTTTTGCTTTATACCTTTGTGTTATTTGAGTAGTTAGTTATGGCATTTGTTTTTTTGTTTTATGAGTAATTAATTTTTATTCGAGGTTTTGCTTTATACCTTTTCTTCGTTTAGATTACAGTTGGTTACATTCATAAATTGATGCTCCCATTTGATATGCGCTTATTTAATAATATAATATGCTATGATTTTTTTGACAGGCCAGTGCCTTTGAAGGTCCAGTGTTTTCCTACTCAGATGTGAAGCCTGGGACGTTGATACGCGCTAAAGTTATAGTTGTTGATAATTTTGGGGCTATCGTGCAATTTCCTGGTGGTCTAAAGGCTCTGTGTCCTCTCAGTCATATGTCTGAATTTGAAATTGCCAAACCTAGAAAAAAATTCAAGGTCATTATTTTTAACTGTTCCATTCAATAAATAATATACTCTAGCCTTTTGTTTCGATGCAATTAGTTCATTTTTTCGGTTTCGTATGAAATATTTCTTGAAACTTCTAACTGTTGGCATCACAATATGTAGGTTGGAGCTGAATTAATTTTCCGTGTGCTCGGTTGCAAGTCAAAGAGAATAACTGTTACACACAAGAAGGCACTTGTATGTTCCTTTTAGCCCTAATATTATATTTATTTTACCTGTGTTTATATGTAGCTGGTCAATTAACTTCTATTGATTTACTCAATTGCAGAGTAGTTTACTGTATTAGTTTTTTTTAGATTAGTTTAGGGTATTAATTAGAAAAAACTTTTTTTTGTCAGTCAACAATATGTTCAATGACATTTGATTCTTGTCTTTTATATTGAAGAAGGATTTTTTTTTTTAATTTTTTTTTTCTTGTGGAGCTCGCACCTGTAGGCTTCGTCAATGTACATGTTTAAAGGGACTTCTCGCCTCTCACTCTTTTTTTTTCCTCACGGTTTTGATCATCGTGAAGTTCAAATTATACTTTTGTTCTCAGTTTATCTTTTCCATCCAATAAATATGTGAAAAAGAAAACTAGGTAAACTTCTTCATTTTGACAGTTTTAGTTTTATCAATTCAAGAGAAATTATGAGATTCCATTTTGTAAACATGCACATCCTGCAATTATCCTTCATACTTTTTTATCACAAAATCTTAGACCTTGTATTCTATTTCTTATGGTACTCTGCAGTCTGCGCTATCACATTAAGCTTTAACTATTATGTTCAACTCATTTTAGTTCAAACTACTTTGAAGATAGGTTCTTACCCTATCTATTTGGTTATTCTGATATATGCATACCATTTTACAGGTAAAGTCAAAGTTGGAGGTTCTTAGTTCATATGCTGATGCTACTGCAGGATTAGTGACTCATGGCTGGATAACGAAGATTGAAAAACATGGTTGCTTTGTCAAGTTTTACAATGGTGTTCAAGGTTTCGCTCCTAGGCAAGTTGGCTACTGAATCCAAATAGCTTTTGAACTCGATACCATTCTGTGATTGACCTAACTATAATTTGCTTGTTCTTGAGATACGCTTATTGCAGTAACAAATACCATATTCCATCGTTTACTATGCATGAGGCATTACATATCTTACAAATATATTTGATGCTGCTTCTCTGTTCCCAATTTTCATTTGCTAACTTACAATATAAAAATTAAGTTACTCCCTTATCCTTTATTTATTTTGTCTCAACTGACTCATGGGAACCCTAGCTATTTAAATTATGTTGTTTTCTTTTTACTGTAGCAGCTGAAATTATAATGCATCTGCTTGGATTAATAATGAGGAATGGAAATTGCTGATTCTTTTAGCCTTCTGTACATTCTCGTGTAGCAAATTCATGTGTACAGTTGTTTTTCCGCTTCTATGTATTGTTCTCTCATTATTGTACATCTAAATTTTTTCATTCTTATTCAGATTTGAACTCGGAATAGAACCTGGTTCTGATCCAAGTTCAACATATCATATCGGGCAAGTCATCAAATGCAGAATCACAAGCTCTACTCCTTCCTCCAAACGTATTAGCCTTAGTTTTGTAATGAAACCTGCAAGGTTTGATTCAGTTTACCTCTTATTAGCCTTAGTTTTGTAATGATATGGAACTATTGGATACAGAGCTTAATGAATATGCCTCTGAAAATTTGGAATAACTGAAGTAGGTAAATAAACAAATAAGTGCAAGTGGTCATGTGCTGTTGACGTCCTCTAATTGGAATGCTGGTTTATATAAAGTTTCTTGTTTCTTACCAAAAAATAAAAGTAGGTTAGCATAATATCCGTTGAGATGAAAAGAAAAAACCAGACTTCTTGTGAATGGGAAATTGGAAAAATAAAAATAGATTGACACCAGTTGTTAGCCATCCTACAAATACAAAATTTACTATTGCTATGATTTCTTCAATAGAATAAATATATGCAGATTTTTTTCTTACATGCAATAAAAATTCTATCCCTTGTCATTATCATTGGATAACTCAATTACAGGGTTTCTGAAGATGCAAAGGTTGAGTTGGGCTGTATTGTTTCGGGTGTGGTGGATGAAATAACTGAGACCCATGTAACATTGTATATTAATAGATCCAGTTACTCAAGGGGAAGGATATCCGTTGAGCATTTGTCAGATCATCAGGGTATATAATTATCTTTAACATGCATGAATGTGTATTTTTTTTTTTTTTTTGGATGTTATGTTTTGTTTAATTTCCTAACCAGTGATGCTTCCTTGCAGGGCATGCTGCTTTGATGAAGTCTGTGTTGAAGCCTGGATATCAATTTGATCAACTCCTTGTACTAGGTAATTTTATTGTATCACGCTCTTTTGCAATTTCAAGTGTAAAGTTTCCTCTCACTTATATGCTATAAAATTAGGAAAATTGTAATGGGTGGCGAAACTGGTTTTCATATTTGTAAATTTGTTACAAGAAAAATAATATGCGAGTATAACATTTTATTTCCTCGTAATCAATGGCTTAAGATTTAATTTTTAGATATTAAACCTAACTCGAAGTTTTAAATATTTGAAATGTGTCAAAATATGTACTCATATTTCAAAGAGAAGAACTATTATGCCCCAGTGATCCTTTCTGCTGTTTTAGGAATTGATGTACTCATATTTCAAATGTGTCAAAAACGTGTCCATGTTTGTGCTTCTTAAACACTTCTGAGAGTATTCTTTCAGTAAAGTACTTATATTTCAAACAAAAGAACTAAGTGCATCTGTTTCTGATATTTTGAAATGCTTTCTTTAGTTGGTTCTGATTTGTTTTATTTTATGAGAAGGCGGATGTTACTTACTCCGGTATATGAGTATATTAATATTTCTTAACTTTTTAAAATTTTATCCGCACTGTATCATTTTTTGTTTTCCTTTCAATACAATTACACTTAACTTTTCTTTCAATGATTGCTTTTTATGTTTAAATTGAATCATGATTTGGAACTTATGCTTTGGTAATTCTTCTCCCACTATTTTCAGATATTGAGAACGAAAGTTTAGTTCTCTCTGCAAAACAATCTCTGATCAATTTGGCTCATCAGCTTCCAACTGACCCAAGTCAAGTAAATCAATATTCTGTTATCCATGTAAGTAGTTAATACATGCAAGCATGGAGCAACCATCAGCTTAGTTTCAATGTGATTGCTCTTTCTCTGAACTTCAACTGATTCTATCAGTCTGTTTTCTCAACCAGGGATTCATTTGTAACATAATAGAAACAGGTTGTTTTGTTCGTTTTCTAGGACGTGTAACTGGCTTTTCTCCACGAAATAAGGTAAAAATCTGGATACAGATTCTTTTTCTAGTATTATTCAAATTGTATTAATTCCAAAATTTAACCCACACATTCTTATGTTTCAGGCTTCAGAAGATCAAAGACTGAACCTGCATGAAGCATTTTACATTGGGCAATCTGTTCGGAGTAATGTAGTTGATGTCAGTGACCTAGTTTTAGATTGAGTATGCACACTCGTTGAATAGAAAGATATTTGGTTATAATGCGAAATGTATTTCCTTTTTGATATTTCAGGTCAGTGGTGAAACAGGTAGAATTACACTTTCTTTGAAGCAGTCGGCTTGCTTTTCAACAGATGCTTCCTTTATACAGGAATACTTTTCAACAGAAGAGAAGGTACGTGTGTGTGGAGGTGGGGGGCTAGGTGTTACAACTGTGTTTCATGTTCTTGGCAAACTATTATTATCAATTGCGATAGGAGGAAGTTGTTATTAATCATGGAAAAGTTGAACGCTCCAAAATATTGAAATGTTGATGCTCAGACATTCCTAGAAAAGTGATTGAAATTTAAATGGGTTAAATGGGTTAGTAATAAGTCAAAACTATCTACAAAGGTGTCGTGCTTGTTATGCACGTTTGTTTTTGCCGATATTTCTTGATATTCTTGACGGTTCTTCAATGTTTCCAGTGTATTCTTAAAAAAGATTATTTTCCTTCAGATTGATGTAGAACGATTCAATTTATAGAAATGATGGTGGAAATTACTCTGTGGCTATGATTTCTTATTTTGTAGTGGGTGTAAAGAACTTCCAGATTCTTTTTGAGCTTAATACTTGACTGGTCTTTCTTTTGGCTTAGTTGTCCTTTTAGATGCTCAACCTGCAACATTGTTCTTAAGTTTTTGCTTTCTTTTAACTTGTCTTATAGTGAACAAGTTACATGGTTTGAAGTTGTTTCTTTGAGGCATGTTTAGTTTTCGCTTAGTCTGGCCAAGGTGTTGATCCTCCATGATTGAGGAGTTACTTCTTCATTTACCTTACGTAAGAAGGGATATATATATATATTTTGTGGTGGGTAGATGTGTGTGCAGTTTCATGGGGTCTTTGAGTGAGAACTAGTAGCATCTTTAGAAGGTTTGAGAGGACTTCTTTTGATGTTTTGTCCCTTGTTAGGTTCCAAGTATTTTAATGGACTTTGGTGGTTAAGTCATTTTGTACTCTCCTTTTAGGTATACCCTTATGCTATCTCCTTTTGTTTGAGCTTTATTTTTGTACTCTCATGTTCTGTTATTTACTTTCAATGAAAGCTCAATTATATTTCAAGGCCTTCAAACCACATCTTCTCTATTTGTGTACTGTACTACCAATATCAGGTAGATTGCCTATAGTTTTGAATGATTTTAATTCACTTGGTTTTATGTAGATTGCAAAGCTTCAATCATCGGATGAATCAAACTGGGCAGAAGAATTTGGAATTGGTAGTGTGGTTGAGGGAAAAGTTCAGGAGGTCAAGGATATTGGANTTATGAGAAGGCGGATGTTACTTACTCCGGTATATGAGTATATTAATATTTCTTANTTTAATTCACTTGGTTTTATGTAGATTGCAAAGCTTCAATCATCGGATGAATCAAACTGGGCAGAAGAATTTGGAATTGGTAGTGTGGTTGAGGGAAAAGTTCAGGAGGTCAAGGATATTGGAGTTATTGTCAGCTTTGAGAAGTATCATGATGTTTTTGGTTTTATTGCACTCCATGGATGTATGTTCTATTGCATCATTTTTATTATCTGGCTGATTTTCATAGACAACTGCTAGAAATTATTTTTATGTACTTGTATAATCTGTGCAGTGAGTGGGCTAAAAGTGGAAGCTGGTTCCACTATTCAGGCTGGAGTTCTTGATGTTTCCAAAACTGATCGGCTTGTTGATTTATCCTTGAAACCTGAATTAGTTGATAAATGCAAGGGAAAAAGTTCTAGCAGGTCAACTACTAGGAAGGTGAAGCACAATATTCAGTTCCATTCAAACATATATTTTTTGCCCTTCTATATTGCTTCTGTCAAGAGATCTGAAGCCTGACATGGCTTGTTTGATTTTGATCTTTATTTATTTGCTGTTCTTGAGCCGTTCCAATTTATATATATATTTTTTCTGTTATATATACATAAGCACATTCTCTGGTAACAGAAACGAAAGGCAGAAGCATGGAAGGAGTTGGAGATTAATCAGACAGTGCACACTGTGGTGGAAGCTGTGAAAGAGAACTATCTGGCAAGTTTTTGATGTTATTGTTTAATTTTATTTTCCTCTTAATTTATTTTATGGACGGAATGATGTTTTTATGTTGTTTTACTCGTCTTCTGATTTCTAATTTACCTCATTACAGGTTCTTTCACTGCCCGAGTGTGGCTACACTATTGGTTATGCATCAACATATGACTACAATACCCAAAGGCTTCCTCAGAAGCAATTTGCAATCGGACAAAGGTGAAAATAGTATTTTTTTTTCTTATCTTAGGAGTCATGTTCTCCTTTTCTTAGTACTTGGGTTTTACCTTTGTCTAGTTATTGGGGTTTTTATTGCTGGGTTAGTTAAAATATTCATTATTTGCTTAACAAAGTCCATACTAGGTAACCTGGTATTTTGACTTCCTCTTTTTGACTGTCTTTAGCCTTGCACTTGTATCTATATAATCTTACAAGCGGTTTTCGCATGAAATTAATGCAGGGTTGCTGCCTCTGTTGTGGCTCTCCCATGTCCTTCAACATTTGGAAGGCTGCTACTGCTTCTAAAGTCAATTAGTGAGCCCATTGTTACACCTGGTTCAAAACGATCAAAAAAGAACACATCATGTGAAGTGGGATCTCTGGTTCATGCTGAGGTAGGGGTTTCACGCCAATCTTTATGTTTGGTTGAGCCTTTGGGACAAAATTCTCAGTATTCCTATGAGTAAAGCATGCGTATCACAGTTTTTGTTTTAGATTTGTTTCAACGATGGAAATTTTATATAATAGAATTCTTATTTGATGCAATGGCTTCCAGATCACTGATATCCAGCCCCTTGAAATGAGATTAAAATTTGGAGTCGGATTACGTGGGCGAGTTCATATAACAGAGGTAAGTTTGCTAATTTATTATCCAACCATATTAAGATATTTCTGACTTTGTATGCACAATCTCATGTTATTTGGTTATTGTTTTGTACAATCTTGACCTGTGATGTGCACAGGTTAGTAACGAGCGTGATGAAACTACAGAAACTCCTTTCAGTAACTTTAGGATTGGGCAAACCATAGTTGCAAGGATTGTTGCAGAAGCTAATCATTCAGCGAACAAAAAGAAGGGCTACCTGTGGGAGTTGTCCGTAAAACCTGAAGTTCTTAAAGGTAAATCAAATAAATCTCTTAATATTTCTTTAATAAAACAATTTTGGGAAAGATTTATTCTTAACTCTATTTCGAGGGCAGGGAGTCTAGTTCATCACTTGAAACCTAAATTTTGGATATTGATGCCTTTCTTGTGGTTGGATGATGTTTTTTTTTTTTGGTTACTAGATCTTCTGGTTGTGTTGGATACTTGTTTAGCAAGATTTGGACATTTTATTGCTGTGTTTGAGTGCTTTATTTATTTATTTTATTGGTGAGAAACAAAGTTCATTAATGAAAGGGGGAATGCCCAATAACTAGATTATAAAAGGGCCTTCTAGTTTGTCATGAGGTTGTTTAAACGTTGATTTGTGAACCAGGAGGACTATATACATTTGAAGATATTTAGAATCTTTGTCTAGGAATCATATGTGCTCTACATAAACAAATTGTTATGTGATTCTTTCTTTGTTGCATAATAGGCACCAGTTTAGAAATAGAGTCAGTAGAACATTATTTTTTTCTTTTTTGTTGGGAAGGTCTGTATTAAATGTTGACATGGGGGCGTCTTGGCATCAAGTCATTAGTTTGTTTAATTTGATATTGGTTTTCCTTGAAGTCACTCTGAACCGATTGATAAGTGTCTATTTTGTGACCTAAACATTCACACGGGCAACTATGTTCATTCCCTGTTTGATCACTCTGTTGTGCTTCTTGAACAAAGTAAAATTTTTTATCTTATGAACTTTCCTTGTCGAACCAATTGGAGGTGCTTTTTTGTAGCGTCTCTTGGCGTGGGGCCAAGCTAAGTTTAAGATGATTGTTTTATAGTGTAGCATATTTAATTAAAGTCTATGAGTATTTCTGGAAAAAGCATTAATTAGTTATCTGTAATTGATGTTTATAAATACTATAGGAGCATTGATTTTCTTCTTAAATATTTTCTTTCAGGTTCCATAATAATTTTGTTTATTTGTTTGTTGTCTCAAAATGTATATTTATTATCAGCACTTACCTTATCATACTTGAGTATAATTTACAATGAAGTTTCTAATTTGTGTAATATAAAACCAGATTTTGGCGCTATGGATGGTCAGATTACAAATGATGATTTGGGTTTTTCGATTGGACAACAAGTCACTGCTTATGTAAGCAATGTAAGTGGTGAATGGGCCTGGTTAGCTGTTAATCGGCAAACAAGTGCCCAACTATTTATTCTTGATAGTTCTTGTGAGCCTAGTGAGCTTCAAGAGTTTTCCAAGCGTTTCTACGTTGGAAGGGCTGTTTCTGGATACGTATCTAACATTAATGGAGAGAAAAAAATCTTACGGTTGGTTTTGCATCCTTTATCTACTACCTCAACTGGAATTAGTGATCAAGAAAATTTGAAGATTAGTAATTTGCAGTCCGACGTTCCTAGTAAGAAAGACTTGTGTCATTTCAATGAAGGGGACATTGTTGGGGGAAGAATATCAAAAATACTTCCTGGTGTTAGTGGACTGCTTGTGCAAATTGGTCCCAATTTGTTTGGCAGGGTTCATTATACAGAACTTACAGACAGTTTGGTGCCTGATCCGTTGTCTGGATATAATGAAGGACAATTTGTCAAGTGCAAGGTTATAGAAATTAACCACTCAGTTAAAGGTACAGTACACATTGATTTGTCTCTGCGGTCTTCGGCAGGCATCATTTGCCAGGACAATGGAGAACACAGCAACCATGAGTAAGTCCTTTTGGATTATCAATTTGGATATCCTTTATTGTTTTGGCAACATAATTATACTATTCCTATCTTTGAATTAGATACAGCATGAACTCATATCTCGATCAGATTTCTGATAAAGCATCTCTGTTCATTTGTATCTATTTATTTGATTTATTCAGTGCTTCACACATTCATTTATTTTATGGCACTTCGTTCCGGTATCCTTTTGTTTAACTCTTTTTAAGCATTTCTAGTGTCAACTATATCTTTTTGTTTTAACTTTTTTTCACCTTTGGCTTTGTTCTGTTGTGTCATTGTATTTAGTATTGTTCCTCACTGAGCACGTGGCATATTTTTGGATATTTTCTTGTATGAAATAATGAGGTAGTTTGAAATCAAAACTGGAAGCATGCCAAATGATTTCTAGAATTTACCTAGTTGCTTTAAAACTATATAAGATGTAGTTGTTTTTTTTTTCTCTCTGTCAAACTGTTATTATTATATTACTCAGCAATAGACGTTCTTTTTCCAGACAAACTGCTTCCAGACGAGTGGAGAAGATACAAGATCTTTGTCCTCATATGGAGGTTCAGGTATTAATTTTCTTAAATATGCTAAACCAATCAAGCTAGTGGCTAACTGCTACATCCACTATGAAAATTTATTTGAAAAATATGTTTGTCACTTCTTAAACATTACTATTAGTTGGAGTGCTGGACTGGAAGTTTGGCCATCTTGCCTACAAGTTTGTATTTGTCGGTTATTTTATAGAAAATGATTTCTCAAAAAATATGCAGTCTCCTGAATAATGTTTCCTTTTATTTCTACACATCACAAGGAAGGCAAGTTGTAAGTTACAGTGATTTTATCTTCCCTAAGCTCCACTGCTCTGCATTTATTTGATAGGGTTATGTGAAAAATGTATCTCCGAAAGGATGCTTCATTTTGCTCTCTCGAGGCTTGGAGGCAAAAATTCTCTTATCTAATCTATCCGATGGATATGTTAAGGATCCTGAAAAGGAGTTTCCCGTCGGGAAAATTGTTCGTGGAAGGTAAAACAAGTTTAAGCTATTGTTACTCGTTCTTCATGTGGTTCTAGTCTTTGAGAGAAAAATAACAAACCATAATGCAGAATATTATCCTTGGAGCCTTTATCCAAGCGAGTGGAAGTTACCCTGAAGTCTGTGACTGCAAATGGTGCATTGAAAGCAAACAGTCATGATTTAAAAAGTTTTTCTGCTGGAGATATTGTATCTGGAAGGATTAAGCGGGTGGAGTCATTTGGTCTGTTTATCATCATCGATAATACGGATGTGGTGAGGATCTACTTTACCTGCTTACTCATTTAAGGTTACTAAACATTGAATAGATGCTGAGGTGTACTTTGTAGTTTAAAATATGTATATTTCTCCTTTGAGCTTTTTTTTTTCCAAGACGAAAGATATTTCTATTTGCACAAATAGTTTGGTCACTATGTATCAATTTCAATGATCTCAACAGCTGAAAAGTCAATCTTGGCAGTTATTTATAGGTTAGGTACTGATAAATGTTTATTGAGGTTCGGCTTCTTGTGCTATTAGAATGTAAAAGTGTCAGTGTTAGTTATCAAATGAGGATCTTTGTGGTGAGGCGGTGTACTCCACCTGTGTTGGATTGTATCTTGAAGTTTGAACAAATTTGCACGTTTAATAATGAAAGGGTATATTATTCTCAAGATAAATGCGTATACTATGACCTAACTATTTTCCTTTTATAGGTTGGGTTGTGTCATGTGTCAGAAGTTTCGGACGACCCTATTGAAAACCTTGAATTTAGCTACCATGCTGGGGACACGGTGAGAGCAAAAGTATTAAAGGTATGTATTGACTACAATGGAACTACGACATTTATCTTCTTTTCTGAGTATACGTATATGTTTCGTATCTTAGTATTAACACTATCTTGTTAAGACGAGTTGTGTAATGGATTTTTGTTCATTGTATTTGTGTCCGTCTAAGTATGAGACCGTTTATACTTGGAAGCAACACACTTTTTCTATTATTTTTAACCTTTGATTTAATGTGTTGTGGGGTTTTCATAGTTTATTCTCTTCGAGGTCACATAATTGAGGTCTTTTGTTTTTTTGGTAAATGTTTTTCGTACTTCTGAAAACTGAATCTTTCATTCTTCATTGCTATATACATTAATTATTGTGTATTATAATTTGTAATATTTGTTATTTTTCTCAAGGTGGATGAAAAAAGACAACGAATTGCTCTGGGAATGAAGAGGTCATACATTGGAGAAGGCAATGAGCTTTGTACGAACCTGGAAGAAACTCATGAAGATGCTACTGATGATGACAATTTAACCAAGTTCGAGAATATGGATGATGAATTTGACAATATTGAACCTGAACGACCACTTAGGCTAGCAGAATCAAGGGCTTTTGTCCCTCCACTTGAGGTCACTCTTGATGATATAGACGCAACTGACATGGATAACTTACAGTCCGAAAATAAAGAGCTGATCAGTGGTACAGTCTCTAAGGAGAAAAATGATAGACGAGAGAAGAAAAAGGCCAAAGAAGAAAGGTTAGACATTTTTCATAGTTATTAGTTTTTTTGTTCTTCATTTGGGCTTGTTTCTTATATTTTGACGTTTTATAGGGAAAAGGAGGTGAGGGATGCAGAGGAAAGATTATTGCAGAACAATATGCCAACTACTCCTGATGAATTTGAAAAATTGGTTAGAAGCTCTCCTAATAGCAGTTTTGTTTGGATAAAGTATATGGCATTCATGCTCTCTTTGGCTGATGTAGAGAAAGCCCGCTCAATAGCTGAGAGGTACTACTGAACTCACTATATTCTTTTGTGTTTCTTTTTGTGGAGGATTATGGTTCTTGTGGTTGTTATTGTCATCCATTTGATATTATTAATGATTGTTGTTCTGTATTTTGAAGGGCTTTGAGGACAATCAATATTCGGGAAGAGAACGAGAAGCTCAATGTGTGGTTGGCTTACTTTAATCTTGAAAGTGAATATGGAAATCCTCCAGAGGTAATAGAAACTTTTTTATTTGACTGATATCCAAGTTTTCGTGTCGTTGTTGCCCCTGGAACTAAAGCTTCGGTATCTTATTTTATGTTTTCTACAGGATGCTGTTGCTAAAATTTTTCAACGAGCGTTGCAGTGTAATGATCCTAAGAAGGTTCATTTAGCTTTGCTGGGAATGTATGAGAGGACCGAGCAACATAAGTTGGCTGATGAGCTCCTCGACAAAATGATCAAGAGGTTCAAGCATTCCTGCAAGGTACTTGACTATTTTTTTACCATGAGTATCTTATGGGCAGCATTCAATGTCTGACAGGTTTAGCTGATATTGTACAAATTTCTGATCCACGAGAAGAATATAGAGGTCTTAGTGTTTTTTTCCGTGACTTTCAGGTTTGGTTGAAGCGGATGCAAAGTTTATTAAAGAATGGACAAGATGATGTTCAATCAGTCGTAAACCGTGCCCTACTAAGCCTTCCACGGCGTAAGCACATTAAGTTTATCTCACAAACAGCTATCCTTGAATTCAAGTGTGGTGTGGCAGATCGAGGTCGGTCGATGTTTGAAGGAATTCTTCGAGAGTATCCAAAGAGAACAGACTTGTGGAGCGTCTATCTTGATCAAGTAAATATCATATTTACTGAATAGAGTATATGATGCTTTTATACTCAAAACGAAAGGCCATTTTCTTACATCATTATGTACCAATTTTCCCAGGAAATTCGACTCGGTGATGCAGACATGATTCGTGCTCTGTTCGAGAGGGCAATTAGTTTATCTCTTGCTCCCAAGAAGATGAAGGTTAGTATATGCCTTCTTCCCCCTTTCTGGGAGTGTGTTCCATCTTGATTCCATAAAATTAACGGTAGTTATTTGTTAATGTTTAGGACTAAAATAAATCATCATTTGAAAGATAAAAACTAAGATGGATATTTTAAAAATGTTGGATTTAAACCATATTTCGTTCTGCCCGACCTTAACAATCTTCTGGGTTTGCAGTTCTTATTTAAAAAGTATTTGGAATACGAAAAGTCTGTTGGTGATGAAGAACGAATCGAATCGGTGAAGCAAAAGGCATTGGAATACGTCGAGAGTACACTGGCCTAATGAGTAACAGCTATCTGGAGTTGATACTGATCAAGTAAATCAGTTCTCTTCAAGCATGATGAATTCCACCAGCTGCACGGAAGGTAAATTGCAAAAGCATAGCATCCAAGAACTGTACGGGCTAACTAGCGTCGTTTTTTAACTACGAACTCGACCACCCCCACATTTTTGTTAGCTGTGAAGTGAAGGGGTTTGTATAAGTTAAATTTCCAGAGAGTTGTTAGTGTTAGTAATCAGAGCAAGTAAGACTGTATTCTCCCCATTCCAATTTTGTATCATATTCAGTTTCTTTTTGTATCAGATTGTCTCATATATTCTAAATTGGTATGATTTATAAGCCTGAAAGCCCTATAGCAATTTGTTTATTCAACTTTTTATGGAATTAGTGTTATTTTCATATCTTTTTCCTTACATTTTCTATAATACATTACAAAAATGACCAGTCACGACAAATTCTCTTGAACATATATACATTTGTTGGCTTTGTATATAGTATGAACACTACTCAACCCAATTAATATCCAAATACTTCAGTCCTGCAAGCCATTTTTCTGTATCCTGAGAAATATATGGCTTAGATGGAGTTTTACTTTCAGCATCAACATCATTTACACCTAAATAATCATGCTTTCTATCCTTGGCAAAGCTTGGTTGTCTATTAGGATGTCTCACTTTTAGTGACAAAAGCCGAGAAACTTCGTGCAGGCCGCCCCATTTCTCGAGTGCCCGTGCAATGTCGTACCTCCCTGCAACAAGGCTTTGTCGATCAATATATTTTTACATATTAAAGTTATGGCTAACACGGCCCTCTGAGAGCATCTCATACTATCCTAAATATGCATTTACAAGTTCATGCTGTGCTATGAGCATACAATTATATGAACAATGGTTTATCAAACGAGTCCTTCCTGAGAAATTAAAGAAAGCAACTAAACAAAACAAAGCCCTTCCTGAGAAATTAAAGAAAGAATGAAAGCAGAAGACTAAAGAACATGTTTAGTTGGCATTGTACCTGCACGTTCAAAGGACTTCCTACTGGGCATGTACGAAGGGTCCATTCCCCAGCTCTTCTGGAACCGATTTATCTGTTTATTTGGCAAAAGAGTCAATGAAGTATACTTTTTCTAATACACCAAGAAATCAAGCAAACAATTCGATTTCTAAGGCACAGGAGAGAGTTTGGCATAACCGTTGAAAATATTATTGAGGATCGTTGGAAGAGGAGTCCCACATCAGCTAATTAAGGGGTAGATCATGGATTTACAAGTAATGAATATATCTCCATGAGGCATTTTTAGGAAACAAAAAACAAAGTCATGTGAGCTTATGATATCAGAGACATGTCCTTAACTTAGTCATGCCAATAGAATCCTCAAATGCCGAACAAAGAAGTTGGGACCCTCGAAAGTGTAGTCAAAAGTGACTCAAGTGTCGAACAAGTAGTGTACTTTGTTCAAGGGCTCAGAGAAGGAGTCGAGTCGAGCCTCGATTAAGGGGAGACGGTTCGAGGACACCATAGGCTTCAGGGGAGGCTCTATGGTGTACTTTGTTCGAGGAGGGGATTGTTGGAAGAGGAGTCCCACATCGACTAATTAAGGGGTTGATCATGGGTTTATAAGTAAGGAACACATCTCCATTAGTACGAGGCCTTTTGGCAAGCCAAAAGACAAAGCCACGAGAGCTTATGCTTAAAATGGACAACATCATACCATTATGGAGAATCGTGGTTCCTAACAAATACCTTTTAGTGGATTAAAAGAACTACAAAATTTTCACAGGTTTGATTCCAAGGACAAAAGGATTCTCCATTTTTAATGTCAACATAAAACTTTTAACCAACATAAACAATGAAGAATTTAAAGAGGGGGTTTCCAACAATTTACAAGTAAAGCTAAAGCATACCTCTTCCTGCAAATTGTCAAGTTTGTCCCAGTAACCCTTTGGCTTGCGGTGCTTATATGCCAAGGAAAGATTCATAAGTGATGCAATCCTTCTGAATCCACCCATGCGTGTGATTGCCTTCTCAATATCTACCCTTCCATGCATGCGAAGTTGCTTTCTCATTGGCATAAATCCTTCCTGCCCATGTTCTGAAATAAACTTCAGCACCTCTGCTTTGAGAACTTCAATGTCTCTTTGTAAGCCAGGAATTTTGGGCCTTGGTCTGCGTGAGCTTCTCCCATTGATATCTGAAACTCTCTCACCC
This sequence comes from Cucurbita pepo subsp. pepo, assembly GCF_002806865.2. Classification (NCBI taxonomy): domain Eukaryota; kingdom Viridiplantae; phylum Streptophyta; class Magnoliopsida; order Cucurbitales; family Cucurbitaceae; genus Cucurbita; species Cucurbita pepo. Next base: position 705,003 of record NC_036656.1, on the reverse strand, counting down.
GTTGTCGTATGGCCATTGACTTGATTGTTTTGATTTGAAGAACTTTTCTCCTCTGAATCACCTTTCTCAAATGATTCAAAAGAATTTTTTAATCCCCTTTTCTCGATGGAGTCCCGGATTGCACATAAGTTTGAAGGAAGATCTTCATATACCACCTGAATACACATGATTCATTGTAAAAGAACTGAAACTTATATAATATTTTCGGCAATTCTATCGTTCTTTTCTAAATATACTACATTTAATATGAGAGTATTGTTAGAATCGCACAACAACACACACTTGATCTAGATGAACACAAAAAACAGGATAGAGAAAATGCAAGGAGGGATATTGGCCAATAATTTGAGACCCAATTGGGAGATGTTTCAGCTTATATTCATACTAATGTTCCATTACCGATAGACAAATGTTCTTATCTGCGGATCTATACAATGTTGGAATCAGACCTGTTATTAATGTGGGTATTTCTGTCTCCAGAATAGGATCGGTAGCTCAAATTAGCTCAAATTAAAGCCATGAAACAAATAGCCGACAAATCAAAATTGGAATTGACTCAAACCGGTTTTCCAACGAGCCTTACAAGGAGCTCTAGGAACTCTAATAATGAGTTACATTTACGTACCATCATATGTACACCAAAAGAGAAGAATGGAGAAAGTACATTTTCAAAACACTACCTAAGGATATATATAGTTTGAGAGAATATAGAGAACGGAGAAATTACATTTTCAATTCCTATTATGGTTTCAGTTTACGTTCTATATAAAAATATCTACTATATATCTATGTCAGATTTTTACTAGCCGACTCCATATCCCAACAACTACGGACATAAAACTAATGAGTGATTAAAGAAAAAAAAAAAAAAGAGAGAGAAAATGTAAAAAGGAACCTCTTCCATTAGAGCCTCAGAAAGAAAGGTATCTTTGTGCATTCTGGACTCCACAGAGTATTTCAAGAGAGTATGATGACTTCCCAACTGCTCAAAATGCCATTTTCCTGTAAGAGAGTCAAAGTCTCCTTCAACCTGTTCAAAGCTAATCTCTTGTTCAAGCTGTTCACACAAGTCCAAAACCACACGAGCGTGCAGAACCATATATAGTAGACCCTTGCATCCTTCCTGCACATAAAAAAGGTAGCCAACACCAATCAAGTATCTTGCTGAATTGCAGCAATTCATGTTCTGATTTTACCTGAACAATGCGAACTTTGTTGCTTTCTCTCGACAGTATCTTGCTGATTGCTAGATTTGGAACTACTCTGCAATCAATTAATTTCACCACTTCGAAGATTTGACACTATTCCACAAACAATTAACTACCAAGAACATAGGCATAGATAACTTACTCGGGAAGACTTTCATAAGCAGTCAGGACATTCCAGACTTCACGAACAGGAGCTTTCACAGTTATGCTAGCCACCACACAACGATGAACGCCTCCATTTTCCTTCAGTGAAATTCATCTTATAAGAAACTTTGGCAATTTAAAAGCCAGACACAAAATAGGATTATCTCAATTGAAAAACTGTCGACTTATTCGTTTCTACTACTCTAATGGCCACTGATTATGGGTCTAAAAGGATGTCATCGGTGTTAGGAGTCACGACCCTCCACAATAGTATGATATTGTCCACTTTGAGCATAAGCTCTCATGGCTTTGCTTTGGGCTTCCCCAAAAGGCCTCCTACCAATGGAGACATTCCCTAAATTAGCCAACGTGGGACTCCCTCCCAACAATCCTCCCCTCGAATAAAGTACTCTATAGAGCTTCCCCCGAGGCCTATGGAGCCCTCAAACAGCCTCCCCTTAATCGAGGCTTGACTCCTTCTCTGGAGTCCTCAAAGTACACCATTTGTTCTTTTGACTACACCTTTGAGACCCACAACTTCTTTGTTCGACATTTGAGGATACTATTGACATGAGTAAGTTAAGGGCATGGTTTTGATACCATGTTAGGAATCACGACCCTCCACAATGGTATGGTATTGTCCACTTTGAGTATAAGCTCTCATGGCTTTGTTTTAGACTTCCCCAAAAGGCCTCATACCAATAGAGATGTATTCCTTACTTATAAACCCATGATCATTCCCTAAATTAGCCCACCAGGGACTCCCTCCCAACAATCCCCGATAGATCTATTATAAAGAAATAACAAATCAGAAGAAAATATTTCTCCAGAGATGATCACAAATTATCCCTATAAATCAGACATTCTAGAGTTGGTTCACATACCAGCAAACCATCAAATCGACGGAGATGAACTTCATCGACCATGCAACGTTTGTCGAGTTTGCAAACTTTTCCAAAAACTCCCCAGTTGCTATTCAATTCATTAGACAATGGGGGCAAGGTTCCCAAATTGGAACTAGAATTTTCCTGTAATAATTCATCTTTCTCACATGCCGCACCATTAATTGTATTAGAAAGAATCATGGACTTGGAATCTTCACTGTTTCCTACTCTTTGACCCCCTTCAGAACTCCCTTCAGCTCTACAAGCCAAGGCCCGAAGATTCACAGGAAGATCTGATCTAATTATTCTTTCAAGAAGAATGGCAGGAAAATTAAACCTTGGTATCACATTGACTTCATACGACAAAATTGTCGGGGATGACCTGCAGAAAGTAGCCTTAAAATTTGAAAACAACTCAAACAACATGAAAACAATCTTATAGACAACATACTACCTAGTATCCATAAATAACATAAAAATTACTGGATTTTTATATTCTTAAATTTTAAAAATTAGTAAACAAACAAAATTTTACCTTGTACCAGCTTTCAAGGACCATTTGCCTTCAAACTTTTTAAAGTCCCCATCAACCATGGAAAAATGGAGTTCACGGCTACCATCCTATGACCAACAGTTGACTAGCGTCAATAGCAACAGAGCTAGTGTATTAGACGCATATATATATATACATACATACATATATGTTTTTCTTACAGAATTTAGAAGCTCTTGAAGATCCAAGACAACTCGAGCTTCGATATGCCAATACAATGCTCGTTGCAGTCCTCTTTGCTCCAACCATATCCGACCAGGATGTGGACAAGGAATTCTCCCACTGGACTTCATAATAACTAGTCCGTTTAAACGGTAGAGATAAAGAAAACATTGCGAAGAATTCACAATAGCTAGAACAAGATCATTACCGAATATATGAGTTATTGCAGGTCAAATTATCTCGTAAAATGGTTTGGAATCAAAATTTTATTCCGTTGGGAGTTTGTCGTAAAACATATATCATTCGGCAAACGTAACATAACTCATCCGACATAAAACATGAATCCTCCGACTGACTCAAAACAAAGATAAAACACATACAAATATAAATATTCCTTCGATATTGTTTCATTGGCAATGGTCAATATAACACAACATGTCTTATTTAGGCACCGGGCTTTCTCTCAAGTTTTTAAAATGCGTCTGCTAGAGAGAGGTTTCCACACCCTTACAAAGAATGTTTCATTCTCTTCCCCAACCGATGTGGGATTTCACAATCCACCTCCTTTGAGGCCCAGCGTCCTTGCTGGCACTCGTTCCCCTCTCCGAACGATGTGGGACCTCATAATCTACCCCTTTTGGGCCCAATGTCCACGCTGGCACATCGCCCGGTGTCTGGATATGATACCATTTGTAACCGCCTAAGCTCACCGCTATCAGATATTGTCCTTTTTGGGCTTTCCCTTTGTCCTTCCTTTAAAAGGCTATGCTAGAAAAAGATTTCCACACCCAATGCTTAGTTTTCCTCCCTAACCGATGTGGGATCTCACAATCCACCCCCATCGAGCCCAGCGTCCTTGCTAGCACTCTCATTCCCCTCTCCCTTGCTAGCACTCATTCTCCTCTCCAATCGAGGTAGGATCACGTTACAACATCTTATTTCGTATCGCGTGCTAAAGAAAACCAGCTGATGAGAACTTCCAATAACAAGAACAACACATTACAGAAATGCAATTCCAGCAATAAAATTACGAACAAAAAGCATCTCCCGCAAAAAACAAAGAAATCAAAACACGGAATAAACAATCATTTCTTCAAAAGGCAAAAAGAATTCAGCCACAGTACCTGGAGACAAGATTGGGGATGAAATCCGCAAGCCGCTCATAATCCGTAAGAGCATTCCAAACCGATTCAATCCCAGAATTAACAAAAATATTAGCGCGAATCTGGCGCTCTCTCCACGACACAACCTCCACCTCACAATACACATCTCTCTCCCTCTCTCCCTCTCCCTCCCCATTCCCATCTCGACCACCGTAAACCCCACTCCCTCTCTTCAAACTAAAGCTCTTAGTGAAATACTCACTCGAGTTCCAATCAAATCCTTCGG